>NW_025729176.1:1737743-1878612 GCF_021461385.2 Schistocerca piceifrons | reverse complement strand
GAGCAACTAGCAGGAATCACTATGATTCTGTTAAGGTAACCAATGCCACGTTCACCAGGAGTATCGTATCAGCGAACTCGAAGAAACGCTGGCTGGAGGACCAATGACTCTCTTAGGATACACAACTAGTGACATGTTGCACCTCGCAGATCGGCCACAAACAGAAATTGGTGTCAATTTGTGTGAGCAAATGGCAGGAGTAACTATTCCTCTCTTAAGGTAGCCAATGGCCCCCGTTACCAGTAGAATCGCATTTCAAAGTCACGAGGACCCCCTGGCAAGTGTAAACGATAATTCTCTTAAGATACACAACTAGTGGCGTATCGCTTCAGACAGATTGGCCACTGTATTTACAAAATGTGTATCTGGGTGAGAAAACTACCAGGAATCACTATGTCTCTCTGGAACGAAGCCAATGCTTCGTCAACACGACAATCACATCAGCAACTGCAAGAAACCCTGGCAGGAATAACGATGTTTTGTCTTAGGAGTAAGAACTAGTGGTATACCGCTGTCAGCAGATGGGCCACAGTATCCAAAAAAATGTGTATTTGGGTGAGCAACTGGCAGGAATCACTATGGACTCTCTTAAGGTAGCCAAAGCTTCGTCACCAGTTGAATCACATTTTCAAAGTCAAGAAACCCCAGGCAAGAGTAAACGGATGTTTCTCTAAAGATAAACGAGTAGTGGCGTATCGCTTCAGGCAGACTGGCCACAGTATCTAAAAAAACGTGTATTTGGGTGAGCAACTGGCTATAATCAATATGACTCTCTTAAGGTAGCCAATGCCCTCGTCACCAGGAGATTCATGTCGCCAAACTCGAAGAAACCCTGGCCAGAGCGATGATGACCCTGTTAGGAAAACACAATTAGGTGACATACCGCATCTGGCAGATTGCACACAGGAAGAAAGTAGTGTGAATCTGTGTGCGCAAATGGCAGGAGTAACTATTCCTCCCTTAAGGTAGACAACGCCTCGTCGCCAGTAGTATCACATCTTCAAAGTCAAGACACCCCTGGTAAGAGTATCGATGTTTTCTTTTAAGATACACAAATAGTGGCGTATCGTTTCAGGCAGACTGGCCACAGTATGTAAAAAATGGGTATTTGGGTGAGCAACTGGCAGGAATCACTATGACTCTCTTAAGATAGCCAATGCCCCCGTCACCAGTAGAATCATATCTTAGAAGTCAAGAAACCCCTGGCAAGAGTAACGATATTTCACTTAAGATACACAACTAGTGGCGTATCACTTAGGGCAGACTGGTCGCAGTATCTAAGAAATGTGTATTAGTGTGAGCAAACCGGCAGGAATCACTATTACTCTCTTCAGGTAGCCAATGCCTTGTCACCAGTACAAAACACATCTTCAAAGTCAAGAAAACCCCCTGGTAAGAGGAACGATAAATCTTTTAACATACACAACAGGTGGCGTATCGCTTCAGGCAGACGGGCCACTGTATCTAGAAAATGTGTATTTGGGTGAGCAACTAGCAGGAATCACCATGACTCTCTTAAGGTAGCCAATGCCTCGTCACCAGCGAGAATCACATCAGGCAACTTCAAGAAAACCCTGGCAAGAGTAACGATGTATCTCTTAAGGTATTCAACTAGTGGCGTATCGCATCAGGCAGACTGGCCACAGTGTCTAAAAAAATGTGTATTTCGGTGAGCAACCTAGCAGGAATCACTATGACTGTCTTAAGGAAGCCAATCCTTCGTAACGAGTAGAATCACATCAGCAACTGCAAGAAAACTCCTTGCAGCAATAACGATGTTTGTCTTATGATAAATGAATAGTGGCATAGCGCTTTGGGCAAAACTGGCCACAGTATCTAAAAAGTGTGTATTTGAGTAAGCAACTGGCTGGAATCACTATGAGTCTCTTAAGGTAGACAACGCTCGTCACCAGTTGAATTACATCTCCAAAGTCAAGAAATCCCTGGCAAGAGTAATGATGTTTCTCTTAAGATACACAAAGAGTGGCGTATCGATTTGGGCAGACTGGCCAAACAGTACGTAAAAAATGTGTCGTTGGTGAGCAACTGGCAGGAATCACTATGAATCTCTTAAGGTAGCCAATGGTTCGTCACCAGCAGAATCACATCTTGAAAGTCAAGAAACCCCTGGCAAGTGTAACGAGGTTTCTCTTAAGATACACAACTAGTGGCGATTCGCTTGCGGTAGACTGGCCACAGTATCTAAATAATGTTTATTTGGGTGAGCAACTTGCAGGAATCATTATGACACTCGTAAGGTAACCAATGCCTCGTCACCAGGAGAATCGTATCAACAAACTCGAAGAAACCCTGGCAAGAGCAACGATGAATCTGTTAAGATTCGCAACAAGTGACATATCGCATCTGGCAGATTGCCCACAGGATGAAAGAAGTGTGAATGTGTGTGAGCAAATGGCAGGAGTTACTAATCCTCTCTTACGGTAGACAACGCCTCGTAACCAGTAGTATAACATCTTCAATGTCAAGAAACCCCTGGCAGGAGGAACGTTATATCTCTACAGATAAACTACTAGTGGCATATCGGTTTGGGCAGACTGCCACACTATCTAAGAAATGTGTATTTGGGTGAGCAACTGGCAAGAATCACTATGACTCTCTTAAGGTAGCCAATGCCTCGTCACCAGTAGAATGACATCTACAAAGTTAAGAAATACCTGAAAGAGTAACGACGATTCTCTTAAGATACAACAACTAGTGGGCATATCGCTTCCGGCAGACTGGCCACAGTATATAAAAAAATGTGTATTTGTGTGAGCAACTAGCAGGAATCACTATGATTCTGTTAAGGTAACCAATGCCACGTCACCAGGAGTATCGTATCAGCGAACTCGAAGAAACGCTGGCTGGAGGACCAATGACTCTCTTAGGATACACAACTAGTGACATGTTGCACCTCGCAGATCGGCCACAAAACAGAAATTGGTGTCAATTTGTGTGAGCAAATGGCAGGAGTAACTATTCCTCTCTTAAGGTAGCCAATGCCCCCGTTACCAGTAGAATCGCATTTCAATGTCACGAGACCCCTGGCAAGTGTAACGATAATTCTCTTAAGATACACAACTAGTGGCGTATCGCTTCAGACAGATTGGCCCACTGTATTTACAAAATGTGTATCTGGGTGAGAAACTACCAGGAATCACTATGTCTCTCTGAACGAAGCCAATGCTTCGTCAACACGACAATCACATCAGCAACTGCAAGAAAACCCTGGCAGGAATAACGATGTTTGTCTTAGGAGTAAGAACTAGTGGTATACCGCTGTCAGCAGATGGGCCACAGTATCCAAAAAATGTGTATTTGGGTGAGCAACTGGCAGGAATCACTATGACTCTCTTAAGGTAGCCAAAGCTTCGTCACCAGTTGAATCACATTTTCAAAGTCAAGAAAACCCCAGGCAAGAGTAACGATGTTTCTCTAAAGATAAACGAGTAGTGGCGTATCGCTTCAGGCAGACTGGCCACAGTATCTAAAAAAAACCGTGTATTTGGGTGAGCAACTGGCTATAATCAATATGACCTCTCTTAAGGTAGCCAATGCCTCGTCACCAGGAGATTCATGTCGCCAAACTCGAAGAAACCCTGGCCAGAGCGATGATGACCCCTGTTAGGAAACACAATTAGTGACATACCGCATCTGGCAGATTGCACACAGGAAGAAAGTAGTGTGAATCTGTTGTGCGCAAATGGCAGGAGTAACTATTCCTCCCTTAAGGTAGACAACGCCTCGTCGCCAGTAGTATCACATCTTCAAAGTCAAGACACCCCTGGTAAGAGTATCGATGTTTCTTTTAAGATACACAAATAGTGGCGTATCGTTTTCAGGCAGACTGGCCACAGTATGTAAAAAATGGGTATTTGGGTGAGCAACTGGGCAGGAATCACTATGACTCTCTTAAGATAGCCCAATGCCCCGTCACCAGTAGAATCATATCTTAGAAGTCAAGAAACCCCTGGCAAGAGTAACGATATTTCACTTAAGATACACAACTAGTGGCGTATCACTTAGGGCAGACTGGTCGCAGTATCTAAGAAATGTGTATTAGTGTGAGCAACCGGCAGGAATCACTATTACTCTCTTCAGGTAGCCAATGCCTTGTCACCAGTACAAACACATCTTCAAAGTCAAGAAACCCCTGGTAAGAGGAACGATAAATCTTTTAACATACACAACAGGTGGCGTATCGCTTCAGGCAGACGGGCCACTGTATCTAGAAAATGTGTGTTTGGGTGAGCAACTAGCAGGAATCACCATGACTCTCTTAAGGTAGCCAATGCCTCGTCACCCAGCGAGAATCACATCAGCAACTTCAAGAAAACCCTGGCAAGAGTAACGATGTATCTCTTAAGGTATTCAACTAGTGGCGTATCGCATCAGGCAGACTGGCCACAGTGTCTAAAAAATGTGTATTTCGGTGAGCAACTAGCAGGAATCACTATGACTGTCTTAAGGAAGCCAATCCTTCGTAACGAGTAGAATCACATCATGCAACTGCAAGAAACTCCTTGCAGCAATAACGATGTTTGTCTTATGATAAATGAATAGTGGCATAGCGCTTTGGGCAAACTGGCCACAGTATCTAAAAAGTGTGTATTTGAGTAAGCAACTGGCTGGAATCACTATGAGTCTCTTAAGGTAGACAACGCCACGTCACCAGTTGAATTACATCTCCAAAGTCAAGAAATCCCTGGCAAGAGTAATGATGTTTCTCTTAAGATACACAAAGAGTGGCGTATCGATTTGGGCAGACTGGCAACAGTACGTAAAAAATGTGTCGTTGGTGAGCAACTGGCAGGAATCACTATGAATCTCTTAAGGTAGCCAATGGTTCGTCACCAGCAGAATCACATCTTGAAAGTCAAGAAACCCCTGGTAAGTGTAACGAGGTTTCTCTTAAGATACACAACTAGTGGCGTATCGCTTGCGGTAGACTGGCCACAGTATCTAAATAATGTTTATTTGGGTGAGCAACTTGCAGGAATCATTATGACACTCGTAAGGTAACCAATGCCTCGTCACCAGGAGAATCGTATCAACAAACTCGAAGAAACCCTGGCAAGAGCAACGATGAATCTGTTAAGATTCGCAACAAGTGACATATCGCATCTGGCAGATTGCCCACAGGATGAAAGAAGTGTGAATGTGTGTGAGCAAATGGCAGGAGTTACTAATCCTCTCTTACGGTAGACAACGCCTCGTAACCAGTAGTATAACATCTTCAATGTCAAGAAACCCCTGGCAGGAGGAACGTTATATCTCTACAGATAAACTACTAGTGGCATATCGGTTTGGGCAGACTGCCCACACTATCTAAGAAATGTGTATTTGGGTGAGCAACTGGCAAGAATCACTATGACTCTCTTAAGGTAGCCAATGCCTCGTCACCAGTAGAATGACATCTACAAAGTTAAGAAATACCTGCAAAGAGTAACGACGATTCTCTTAAGATACACAACTAGTGGCATATCGCTTCCGGCAGACTGGCCACAGTATATAAAAAATGTGTATTTGTGTGAGCAACTTGCAGGAATCACTATGATTCTGTTAAGGTAACCAATGCCACGTCACCAGGAGTATCGTATCAGCGAACTCGAAGAAACGCTGGCTGGAGGACCAATGACTCTCTTAGGATACACAACTAGTGACATGTTGCACCTCGCAGATCGGCCACAAACAGAAATTGGTGTCAATTTGTGTGAGCAAATGGCAGGAGTAACTATTCGTCTCTTAAGGTATCCAATGCCCCGTTACCAGTAGAATCGCATTTCAAAGTCACGAGACCCCTGGCAAGTGTAACGATAATTCTCTTAAGATACACAACTAGTGGCGTATCGCTCCAGACAGATTGGCCACTGTATTTACAAAATGTGTATCTGGGTGAGAAACTACCAGGAATCACTATGTCTCTCTGAACGAAGCCAATGCTTCGTCAACACGACAATCACATCAGCAACTGCAAGAAACCCTGGCAGGAATAACGATGTTTGTCTTAGGAGTAAGAACTAGTGGTATACCGCTGTCAGCAGATGGGCCACAGTATCCAAAAAATGTGTATTTGGGTGAGCAACTGGCAGGAATCACTATGACTCTCTTAAGGTAGCCAAAGCTTCGTCACCAGTTGAATCACATTTTCAAAGTCAAGAAACCCCAGGCAAGAGTAACGATGTTTCTCTAAAGATAAACGAGTAGTGGCGTATCGCTTCAGGCAGACTGGCCACAGTATCTAAAAAAACGTGTATTTGGGTGAGCAACTGGCTGTAATCAATATGACTCTCTTAAGGTAGCCAATGCCTCGTCACCAGGAGATTCATGTCGCCAAACTCGAAGAAACCCTGGCCAGAGCGATGATGACCCTGTTAGGAAACACAATTAGTGACATACCGCATCTGGCAGATTGCACACAGGAAGAAAGTAGTGTGAATCTGTGTGCGCAAATGGCAGGAGTAACTATTCCTCCCTTAAGGTAGACAACGCCTCGTCGCCAGTAGTATCACATCTTCAAAGTCAAGACACCCCTGGTAAGAGTATCGATGTTTCTTTTAAGATACACAAATAGTGGCGTATCGTTTCAGGCAGACTGGCCACAGTATGTAAAAAATGGGTATTTGGGTGAGCAACTGGCAGGAATCACTATGACTCTCTTAAGATAGCCAATGCCCCGTCACCAGTAGAATCATATCTTCAAAGTCAAGAAACCCCTGGCAAGAGTAACGATATTTCACTTAAGATACACAACTAGTGGCGTATCACTTAGGGCAGACTGGCCGCAGTATCTAAGAAATGTGTATTAGTGTGAGCAACCGGCAGGAATCACTATTACTCTCTTCAGGTAGCCAATGCCTTGTCACCAGTACAAACACATCTTCAAAGTCAAGAAACCCCTGGTAAGAGGAACGATAAATCTTTTAACATACACAACAGGTGGCGTATCGCTTCAGGCAGACGGGCCACTGTATCTAGAAAATGTGTATTTGGGTGAGCAACTAGCAGGAATCACCATGACTCTCTTAAGGTAGCCAATGCCTCGTCACCAGCGAGAATCACATCAGCAACTTCAAGAAAACCCTGGCAAGAGTAACGATGTATCTCTTAAGGTATTCAACTAGTGGCGTATCGCATCAGGCAGACTGGCCACAGTGTCTAAAAAATGTGTATTTCGGTGAATAACTAGCAGGAATCACTATGACTGTCTTAAGGAAGCCAATCCTTCGTAACGAGTAGAATCACATCAGCAACTGCAAGAAACTCCTTGCAGCAATAACGATGTTTGTCTTATGATAAATGAATAGTGGCATAGCGCTTTGGGCAAACTGGCCACAGTATCTAAAAAGTGTGTATTTGAGTAAGCAACTGGCTGGAATCACTATGAGTCTCTTAAGGTAGACAACGCCTCGTCACCAGTTGAATTACATCTCCAAAGTCAAGAAATCCCTGGCAAGAGTAATGATGTTTCTCTTAAGATACACAAAGAGTGGCGTATCGATTTGGGCAGACTGGCAACAGTACGTAAAAAATGTGTCGTTGGTGAGCAACTGGCAGGAATCACTATGAATCTCTTAAGGTAGCCAATGGTTCGTCACCAGCAGAATCACATCTTGAAAGTCAAGAAACCCCTGGCAAGTGTAACGAGGTTTCTCTTAAGATACACAACTAGTGGCGTATCGCTTGCGGTAGACTGGCCACAGTATCTAAATAATGTTTATTTGGGTGAGCAACTTGCAGTAATCATTATGACACTCGTAAGGTAACCAATGCCTCGTCACCAGGAGAATCGTATCAACAAACTCGAAGAAACCCTGGCAAGAGCAACGATGAATCTGTTAAGATTCGCAACAAGTGACATATCGCATCTGGCAGATTGCCCACAGGATGAAAGAAGTGTGAATGTGTGTGAGCAAATGGCAGGAGTTACTAATCCTCTCTTACGGTAGACAACGCCTCGTAACCAGTAGTATAACATCTTCAATGTCAAGAAACCCCTGGCAGGAGGAACGTTATATCTCTACAGATAAACTACTAGTGGCATATCGGTTTGGGCAGACTGGCCACACTATCTAAGAAATGTGTATTTGGGTGAGCAACTGGCAAGAATCACTATGACTCTCTTAAGGTAGCCAATGCCTCGTCACCAGTAGAATGACATCTACAAAGTTAAGAAATACCTGCAAAGAGTAACGACGATTCTCTTAAGATACACAACTAGTGGCATATCGCTTCCGGCAGACTGGCCACAGTATATAAAAAATGTGTATTTGTGTGAGCAACTTGCAGGAATCACTATGATTCTGTTAAGGTAACCAATGCCACGTCACCAGGAGTATCGTATCAGCGAACTCGAAGAAACGCTGGCTGGAGGACCAATGACTCTCTTAGGATACACAACTAGTGACATGTTGCACCTCGCAGATCGGCCACAAACAGAAATTGGTGTCAATTTGTGTGAGCAAATGGCAGGAGTAACTATTCCTCTCTTAAGGTAGCCAATGCCCCGTTACCAGTAGAATCGCATTTCAAAGTCACGAGACCCCTGGCAAGTGTAACGATAATTCTCTTAAGATACACAACTAGTGGCGTATCGCTTCAGACAGATTGGCCACTGTATTTACAAAATGTGTATCTGGGTGAGAAACTACCAGGAATCACTATGTCTCTCTGAACGAAGCCAATGCTTCGTCAACACGACAATCACATCAGCAACTGCAAGAAACCCTGGCAGGAATAACGATGTTTGTCTTAGGAGTAAGAACTAGTGGTATACCGCTGTCAGCAGATGGGCCACAGTATCCAAAAAATGTGTATTTGGGTGAGCAACTGGCAGGAATCACTATGACTCTCTTAAGGTAGCCAAAGCTTCGTCACCAGTTGAATCACATTTTCAAAGTCAAGAAACCCCAGGCAAGAGTAACGATGTTTCTCTAAAGATAAACGAGTAGTGGCGTATCGCTTCAGGCAGACTGGCCACAGTATCTAAAAAAACGTGTATTTGGGTGAGCAACTGGCTGTAATCAATATGACTCTCTTAAGGTAGCCAATGCCTCGTCACCAGGAGATTCATGTCGCCAAACTCGAAGAAACCCTGGCCAGAGCGATGATGACCCTGTTAGGAAACACAATTAGTGACATACCGCATCTGGCAGATTGCACACAGGAAGAAAGTAGTGTGAATCTGTGTGCGCAAATGGCAGGAGTAACTATTCCTCCCTTAAGGTAGACAACGCCTCGTCGCCAGTAGTATCACATCTTCAAAGTCAAGACACCCCTGGTAAGAGTATCGATGTTTCTTTTAAGATACACAAATAGTGGCGTATCGTTTCAGGCAGACTGGCCACAGTATGTAAAAAATGGGTATTTGGGTGAGCAACTGGCAGGAATCACTATGACTCTCTTAAGATAGCCAATGCCCCGTCACCAGTAGAATCATATCTTCAAAGTCAAGAAACCCCTGGCAAGAGTAACGATATTTCACTTAAGATACACAACTAGTGGCGTATCACTTAGGGCAGACTGGTCGCAGTATCTAAGAAATGTGTATTAGTGTGAGCAACCGGCAGGAATCACTATTACTCTCTTCAGGTAGCCAATGCCTTGTCACCAGTACAAACACATCTTCAAAGTCAAGAAACCCCTGGTAAGAGGAACGATAAATCTTTTAACATACACAACAGGTGGCGTATCGCTTCAGGCAGACGGGCCACTGTATCTAGAAAATGTGTATTTGGGTGAGCAACTAGCAGGAATCACCATGACTCTCTTAAGGTAGCCAATGCCTCGTCACCAGCGAGAATCACATCAGCAACTTCAAGAAAACCCTGGCAAGAGTAACGATGTATCTCTTAAGGTATTCAACTAGTGGCGTATCGCATCAGGCAGACTGGCCACAGTGTCTAAAAAATGTGTATTTCGGTGAGCAACTAGCAGGAATCACTATGACTGTCTTAAGGAAGCCAATCCTTCGTAACGAGTAGAATCACATCAGCAACTGCAAGAAACTCCTTGCAGCAATAACGATGTTTGTCTTATGATAAATGAATAGTGGCATAGCGCTTTGGGCAAACTGGCCACAGTATCTAAAAAGTGTGTATTTGAGTAAGCAACTGGCTGGAATCACTATGAGTCTCTTAAGGTAGACAACGCCTCGTCACCAGTTGAATTACATCTCCAAAGTCAAGAAATCCCTGGCAAGAGTAATGATGTTTCTCTTAAGATACACAAAGAGTGGCGTATCGATTTGGGCAGACTGGCAACAGTACGTAAAAAATGTGTCGTTGGTGAGCAACTGGCAGGAATCACTATGAATCTCTTAAGGTAGCCAATGGTTCGTCACCAGCAGAATCACATCTTGAAAGTCAAGAAACCCCTGGCAAGTGTAACGAGGTTTCTCTTAAGATACACAACTAGTGGCGATTCGCTTGCGGTAGACTGGCCACAGTATCTAAATAATGTTTATTTGGGTGAGCAACTTGCAGGAATCATTATGACACTCGTAAGGTAACCAATGCCTCGTCACCAGGAGAATCGTATCAACAAACTCGAAGAAACCCTGGCAAGAGCAACGATGAATCTGTTAAGATTCGCAACAAGTGACATATCGCATCTGGCAGATTGCCCACAGGATGAAAGAAGTGTGAATGTGTGTGAGCAAATGGCAGGAGTTACTAATCCTCTCTTACGGTAGACAACGCCTCGTAACCAGTAGTATAACATCTTCAATGTCAAGAAACCCCTGGCAGGAGGAACGTTATATCTCTACAGATAAACTACTAGTGGCATATCGGTTTGGGCAGACTGGCCACACTATCTAAGAAATGTGTATTTGGGTGAGCAACTGGCAAGAATCACTATGACTCTCTTAAGGTAGCCAATGCCTCGTCACCAGTAGAATGACATCTACAAAGTTAAGAAATACCTGGAAAGAGTAACGACGATTCTCTTAAGATACACAACTAGTGGCATATCGCTTCCGGCAGACTGGCCACAGTATATAAAAAATGTGTATTTGTGTGAGCAACTTGCAGGAATCACTATGATTCTGTTAAGGTAACCAATGCCACGTCACCAGGAGTATCGTATCAGCGAACTCGAAGAAACGCTGGCTGGAGGACCAATGACTCTCTTAGGATACACAACTAGTGACATGTTGCACCTCGCAGATCGGCCACAAACAGAAATTGGTGTCAATTTGTGTGAGCAAATGGCAGGAGTAACTATTCCTCTCTTAAGGTAGCCAATGCCCCGTTACCAGTAGAATCGCATTTCAACGTCATGAGACCCCTGGCAAGTGTAACGATAATTCTCTTAAGATACACAACTAGTGGCGTATCGCTTCAGACAGATTGGCCACTGTATTTACAAAATGTGTATCTGGGTGAGAAACTACCAGGAATCACTATGTCTCTCTGAACGAAGCCAATGCTTCGTCAACACGACAATCACATCAGCAACTGCAAGAAACCCTGGCAGGAATAACGATGTTTGTCTTAGGAGTAAGAACTAGTGGTATACCGCTGTCAGCAGATGGGCCACAGTATCCAAAAAAATGTGTATTTGGGTGAGCAACTGGCAGGAATCACTATGACTCTCTTAAGGTAGCCAAAGCTTCGTCACCAGTTGAATCACATTTTCAAAGTCAAGAAACCCCAGGCAAGAGTAACGATGTTTCTCTAAAGATAAACGAGTAGTGGCGTATCGCTTCAGGCAGACTGGCCACAGTATCTAAAAAAACGTGTATTTGGGTGAGCAACTGGCTGTAATCAATATGACTCTCTTAAGGTAGCCAATGCCTCGTCACCAGGAGAGTCATGTCGCCAAACTCGAAGAAACCCTGGCCAGAGCGATGATGACCCTGTTAGGAAACACAATTAGTGACATACCGCATCTGGCAGATTGCACACAGGAAGAAAGTAGTGTGAATCTGTGTGCGCAAATGGCAGGAGTAACTATTCCTCCCTTAAGGTAGACAACGCCTCGTCGCCAGTAGTATCACATCTTCAAAGTCAAGACACCCCTGGTAAGAGTATCGATGTTTCTTTTAAGATACACAAATAGTGGCGTATCGTTTCAGGCAGACTGGCCACAGTATGTAAAAAATGGGTATTTGGGTGAGCAACTGGCAGGAATCACTATGACTCTCTTAAGATAGCCAATGCCCCGTCACCAGTAGAATCATATCTTCAAAGTCAAGAAACCCCTGGCAAGAGTAACGATATTTCACTTAAGATACACAACTAGTGGCGTATCACTTAGGGCAGACTGGCCGCAGTATCTAAGAAATGTGTATTAGTGTGAGCAACCGGCAGGAATCACTATTACTCTCTTCAGGTAGCCAATGCCTTGTCACCAGTACAAACACATCTTCAAAGTCAAGAAACCCCTGGTAAGAGGAACGATAAATCTTTTAACATACACAACAGGTGGCGTATCGCTTCAGGCAGACGGGCCACTGTATCTAGAAAATGTGTATTTGGGTGAGCAACTAGCAGGAATCACCATGACTCTCTTAAGGTAGCCAATGCCTCGTCACCAGCGAGAATCACATCAGCAACTTCAAGAAAACCCTGGCAAGAGTAACGATGTATCTCTTAAGGTATTCAACTAGTGGCGTATCGCATCAGGCAGACTGGCCACAGTGTCTAAAAAATGTGTATTTCGGTGAGCAACTAGCAGGAATCACTATGACTGTCTTAAGGAAGCCAATCCTTCGTAACGAGTAGAATCACATCATGCAACTGCAAGAAACTCCTTGCAGCAATAACGATGTTTGTCTTATGATAAATGAATAGTGGCATAGCGCTTTGGGCAAACTGGCCACAGTATCTAAAAAGTGTGTATTTGAGTAAGCAACTGGCTGGAATCACTATGAGTCTCTTAAGGTAGACAACGCCTCGTCACCAGTTGAATTACATCTCCAAAGTCAAGAAATCCCTGGCAAGAGTAATGATGTTTCTCTTAAGATACACAAAGAGTGGCGTATCGATTTGGGCAGACTGGCAACAGTACGTAAAAAATGTGTCGTTGGTGAGCAACTGGCAGGAATCACTATGAATCTCTTAAGGTAGCCAATGGTTCGTCACCAGCAGAATCACATCTTGAAAGTCAAGAAACCCCTGGCAAGTGTAACGAGGTTTCTCTTAAGATACACAACTAGTGGCGTATCGCTTGCGGTAGACTGGCCACAGTATCTAAATAATGTTTATTTGGGTGAGCAACTTGCAGGAATCATTATGACACTCGTAAGGTAACCAATGCCTCGTCACCAGGAGAATCGTATCAACAAACTCGAAGAAACCCTGGCAAGAGCAACGATGAATCTGTTAAGATTCGCAACAAGTGACATATCGCATCTGGCAGATTGCCCACAGGATGAAAGAAGTGTGAATGTGTGTGAGCAAATGGCAGGAGTTACTAATCCTCTCTTACGGTAGACAACGCCTCGTAACCAGTAGTATAACATCTTCAATGTCAAGAAACCCCTGGCAGGAGGAACGTTATATCTCTACAGATAAACTACTAGTGGCATATCGGTTTGGGCAGACTGGCCACACTATCTAAGAAATGTGTATTTGGGTGAGCAACTGGCAAGAATCACTATGACTCTCTTAAGGTAGCCAATGCCTCGTCACCAGTAGAATGACATCTACAAAGTTAAGAAATACCTGCAAAGAGTAACGACGATTCTCTTAAGATACACAACTAGTGGCATATCGCTTCCGGCAGACTGGCCACAGTATATAAAAAATGTGTATTTGTGTGAGCAACTTGCAGGAATCACTATGATTCTGTTAAGGTAACCAATGCCACGTCACCAGGAGTATCGTATCAGCGAACTCGAAGAAACGCTGGCTGGAGGACCAATGACTCTCTTAGGATACACAACTAGTGACATGTTGCACCTCGCAGATCGGCCACAAACAGAAATTGGTGTCAATTTGTGTGAGCAAATGGCAGGAGTAACTATTCCTCTCTTAAGGTAGCCAATGCCCCGTTACCAGTAGAATCGCATTTCAACGTCATGAGACCCCTGGCAAGTGTAACGATAATTCTCTTAAGATACACAACTAGTGGCGTATCGCTTCAGACAGATTGGCCACTGTATTTACAAAATGTGTATCTGGGTGAGAAACTACCAGGAATCACTATGTCTCTCTGAACGAAGCCAATGCTTCGTCAACACGACAATCACATCAGCAACTGCAAGAAACCCTGGCAGGAATAACGATGTTTGTCTTAGGAGTAAGAACTAGTGGTATACCGCTGTCAGCAGATGGGCCACAGTATCCAAAAAATGTGTATTTGGGTGAGCAACTGGCAGGAATCACTATGACTCTCTTAAGGTAGCCAAAGCTTCGTCACCAGTTGAATCACATTTTCAAAGTCAAGAAACCCCAGGCAAGAGTAACGATGTTTCTCTAAAGATAAACGAGTAGTGGCGTATCGCTTCAGGCAGACTGGCCACAGTATCTAAAAAAACGTGTATTTGGGTGAGCAACTGGCTGTAATCAATATGACTCTCTTAAGGTAGCCAATGCCTCGTCACCAGGAGAGTCATGTCGCCAAACTCGAAGAAACCCTGGCCAGAGCGATGATGACCCTGTTAGGAAACACAATTAGTGACATACCGCATCTGGCAGATTGCACACAGGAAGAAAGTAGTGTGAATCTGTGTGCGCAAATGGCAGGAGTAACTATTCCTCCCTTAAGGTAGACAACGCCTCGTCGCCAGTAGTATCACATCTTCAAAGTCAAGACACCCCTGGTAAGAGTATCGATGTTTCTTTTAAGATACACAAATAGTGGCGTATCGTTTCAGGCAGACTGGCCACAGTATGTAAAAAATGGGTATTTGGGTGAGCAACTGGCAGGAATCACTATGACTCTCTTAAGATAGCCAATGCCCCGTCACCAGTAGAATCATATCTTCAAAGTCAAGAAACCCCTGGCAAGAGTAACGATATTTCACTTAAGATACACAACTAGTGGCGTATCACTTAGGGCAGACTGGCCGCAGTATCTAAGAAATGTGTATTAGTGTGAGCAACCGGCAGGAATCACTATTACTCTCTTCAGGTAGCCAATGCCTTGTCACCAGTACAAACACATCTTCAAAGTCAAGAAACCCCTGGTAAGAGGAACGATAAATCTTTTAACATACACAACAGGTGGCGTATCGCTTCAGGCAGACGGGCCACTGTATCTAGAAAATGTGTATTTGGGTGAGCAACTAGCAGGAATCACCATGACTCTCTTAAGGTAGCCAATGCCTCGTCACCAGCGAGAATCACATCAGCAACTTCAAGAAAACCCTGGCAAGAGTAACGATGTATCTCTTAAGGTATTCAACTAGTGGCGTATCGCATCAGGCAGACTGGCCACAGTGTCTAAAAAATGTGTATTTCGGTGAGCAACTAGCAGGAATCACTATGACTGTCTTAAGGAAGCCAATCCTTCGTAACGAGTAGAATCACATCATGCAACTGCAAGAAACTCCTTGCAGCAATAACGATGTTTGTCTTATGATAAATGAATAGTGGCATAGCGCTTTGGGCAAACTGGCCACAGTATCTAAAAAGTGTGTATTTGAGTAAGCAACTGGCTGGAATCACTATGAGTCTCTTAAGGTAGACAACGCCTCGTCACCAGTTGAATTACATCTCCAAAGTCAAGAAATCCCTGGCAAGAGTAATGATGTTTCTCTTAAGATACACAAAGAGTGGCGTATCGATTTGGGCAGACTGGCAACAGTACGTAAAAAATGTGTCGTTGGTGAGCAACTGGCAGGAATCACTATGAATCTCTTAAGGTAGCCAATGGTTCGTCACCAGCAGAATCACATCTTGAAAGTCAAGAAACCCCTGGCAAGTGTAACGAGGTTTCTCTTAAGATACACAACTAGTGGCGTATCGCTTGCGGTAGACTGGCCACAGTATCTAAATAATGTTTATTTGGGTGAGCAACTTGCAGGAATCATTATGACACTCGTAAGGTAACCAATGCCTCGTCACCAGGAGAATCGTATCAACAAACTCGAAGAAACCCTGGCAAGAGCAACGATGAATCTGTTAAGATTCGCAACAAGTGACATATCGCATCTGGCAGATTGCCCACAGGATGAAAGAAGTGTGAATGTGTGTGAGCAAATGGCAGGAGTTACTAATCCTCTCTTACGGTAGACAACGCCTCGTAACCAGTAGTATAACATCTTCAATGTCAAGAAACCCCTGGCAGGAGGAACGTTATATCTCTACAGATAAACTACTAGTGGCATATCGGTTTGGGCAGACTGGCCACACTATCTAAGAAATGTGTATTTGGGTGAGCAACTGGCAAGAATCACTATGACTCTCTTAAGGTAGCCAATGCCTCGTCACCAGTAGAATGACATCTACAAAGTTAAGAAATACCTGCAAAGAGTAACGACGATTCTCTTAAGATACACAACTAGTGGCATATCGCTTCCGGCAGACTGGCCACAGTATATAAAAAATGTGTATTTGTGTGAGCAACTTGCAGGAATCACTATGATTCTGTTAAGGTAACCAATGCCACGTCACCAGGAGTATCGTATCAGCGAACTCGAAGAAACGCTGGCTGGAGGACCAATGACTCTCTTAGGATACACAACTAGTGACATGTTGCACCTCGCAGATCGGCCACAAACAGAAATTGGTGTCAATTTGTGTGAGCAAATGGCAGGAGTAACTATTCCTCTCTTAAGGTAGCCAATGCCCCGTTACCAGTAGAATCGCATTTCAAAGTCACGAGACCCCTGGCAAGTGTAACGATAATTCTCTTAAGATACACAACTAGTGGCGTATCGCTCCAGACGGATTGGCCACTGTATTTACAAAATGTGTATCTGGGTGAGAAACTACCAGGAATCACTATGTCTCTCTGAACGAAGCCAATGCTTCGTCAACACGACAATCACATCAGCAACTGCAAGAAACCCTGGCAGGAATAACGATGTTTGTCTTAGGAGTAAGAACTAGTGGTATACCGCTGTCAGCAGATGGGCCACAGTATCCAAAAAATGTGTATTTGGGTGAGCAACTGGCAGGAATCACTATGACTCTCTTAAGGTAGCCAAAGCTTCGTCACCAGTTGAATCACATTTTCAAAGTCAAGAAACCCCAGGCAAGAGTAACGATGTTTCTCTAAAGATAAACGAGTAGTGGCGTATCGCTTCAGGCAGACTGGCCACAGTATCTAAAAAAACGTGTATTTGGGTGAGCAACTGGCTGTAATCAATATGACTCTCTTAAGGTAGCCAATGCCTCGTCACCAGGAGATTCATGTCGCCAAACTCGAAGAAACCCTGGCCAGAGCGATGATGACCCTGTTAGGAAACACAATTAGTGACATACCGCATCTGGCAGATTGCACACAGGAAGAAAGTAGTGTGAATCTGTGTGCGCAAATGGCAGGAGTAACTATTCCTCCCTTAAGGTAGACAACGCCTCGTCGCCAGTAGTATCACATCTTCAAAGTCAAGACACCCCTGGTAAGAGTATCGATGTTTCTTTTAAGATACACAAATAGTGGCGTATCGTTTCAGGCAGACTGGCCACAGTATGTAAAAAATGGGTATTTGGGTGAGCAACTGGCAGGAATCACTATGACTCTCTTAAGATAGCCAATGCCCCGTCACCAGTAGAATCATATCTTCAAAGTCAAGAAACCCCTGGCAAGAGTAACGATATTTCACTTAAGATACACAACTAGTGGCGTATCACTTAGGGCAGACTGGCCGCAGTATCTAAGAAATGTGTATTAGTGTGAGCAACCGGCAGGAATCACTATTACTCTCTTCAGGTAGCCAATGCCTTGTCACCAGTACAAACACATCTTCAAAGTCAAGAAACCCCTGGTAAGAGGAACGATAAATCTTTTAACATACACAACAGGTGGCGTATCGCTTCAGGCAGACGGGCCACTGTATCTAGAAAATGTGTATTTGGGTGAGCAACTAGCAGGAATCACCATGACTCTCTTAAGGTAGCCAATGCCTCGTCACCAGCGAGAATCACATCAGCAACTTCAAGAAAACCCTGGCAAGAGTAACGATGTATCTCTTAAGGTATTCAACTAGTGGCGTATCGCATCAGGCAGACTGGCCACAGTGTCTAAAAAATGTGTATTTCGGTGAATAACTAGCAGGAATCACTATGACTGTCTTAAGGAAGCCAATCCTTCGTAACGAGTAGAATCACATCAGCAACTGCAAGAAACTCCTTGCAGCAATAACGATGTTTGTCTTATGATAAATGAATAGTGGCATAGCGCTTTGGGCAAACTGGCCACAGTATCTAAAAAGTGTGTATTTGAGTAAGCAACTGGCTGGAATCACTATGAGTCTCTTAAGGTAGACAACGCCTCGTCACCAGTTGAATTACATCTCCAAAGTCAAGAAATCCCTGGCAAGAGTAATGATGTTTCTCTTAAGATACACAAAGAGTGGCGTATCGATTTGGGCAGACTGGCAACAGTACGTAAAAAATGTGTCGTTGGTGAGCAACTGGCAGGAATCACTATGAATCTCTTAAGGTAGCCAATGGTTCGTCACCAGCAGAATCACATCTTGAAAGTCAAGAAACCCCTGGCAAGTGTAACGAGGTTTCTCTTAAGATACACAACTAGTGGCGTATCGCTTGCGGTAGACTGGCCACAGTATCTAAATAATGTTTATTTGGGTGAGCAACTTGCAGTAATCATTATGACACTCGTAAGGTAACCAATGCCTCGTCACCAGGAGAATCGTATCAACAAACTCGAAGAAACCCTGGCAAGAGCAACGATGAATCTGTTAAGATTCGCAACAAGTGACATATCGCATCTGGCAGATTGCCCACAGGATGAAAGAAGTGTGAATGTGTGTGAGCAAATGGCAGGAGTTACTAATCCTCTCTTACGGTAGACAACGCCTCGTAACCAGTAGTATAACATCTTCAATGTCAAGAAACCCCTGGCAGGAGGAACGTTATATCTCTACAGATAAACTACTAGTGGCATATCGGTTTGGGCAGACTGGCCACACTATCTAAGAAATGTGTATTTGGGTGAGCAACTGGCAAGAATCACTATGACTCTCTTAAGGTAGCCAATGCCTCGTCACCAGTAGAATGACATCTACAAAGTTAAGAAATACCTGCAAAGAGTAACGACGATTCTCTTAAGATACACAACTAGTGGCATATCGCTTCCGGCAGACTGGCCACAGTATATAAAAAATGTGTATTTGTGTGAGCAACTTGCAGGAATCACTATGATTCTGTTAAGGTAACCAATGCCACGTCACCAGGAGTATCGTATCAGCGAACTCGAAGAAACGCTGGCTGGAGGACCAATGACTCTCTTAGGATACACAACTAGTGACATGTTGCACCTCGCAGATCGGCCACAAACAGAAATTGGTGTCAATTTGTGTGAGCAAATGGCAGGAGTAACTATTCCTCTCTTAAGGTAGCCAATGCCCCGTTACCAGTAGAATCGCATTTCAAAGTCACGAGACCCCTGGCAAGTGTAACGATAATTCTCTTAAGATACACAACTAGTGGCGTATCGCTTCAGACAGATTGGCCACTGTATTTACAAAATGTGTATCTGGGTGAGAAACTACCAGGAATCACTATGTCTCTCTGAACGAAGCCAATGCTTCGTCAACACGACAATCACATCAGCAACTGCAAGAAACCCTGGCAGGAATAACGATGTTTGTCTTAGGAGTAAGAACTAGTGGTATACCGCTGTCAGCAGATGGGCCACAGTATCCAAAAAATGTGTATTTGGGTGAGCAACTGGCAGGAATCACTATGACTCTCTTAAGGTAGCCAAAGCTTCGTCACCAGTTGAATCACATTTTCAAAGTCAAGAAACCCCAGGCAAGAGTAACGATGTTTCTCTAAAGATAAACGAGTAGTGGCGTATCGCTTCAGGCAGACTGGCCACAGTATCTAAAAAAACGTGTATTTGGGTGAGCAACTGGCTGTAATCAATATGACTCTCTTAAGGTAGCCAATGCCTCGTCACCAGGAGATTCATGTCGCCAAACTCGAAGAAACCCTGGCCAGAGCGATGATGACCCTGTTAGGAAACACAATTAGTGACATACCGCATCTGGCAGATTGCACACAGGAAGAAAGTAGTGTGAATCTGTGTGCGCAAATGGCAGGAGTAACTATTCCTCCCTTAAGGTAGACAACGCCTCGTCGCCAGTAGTATCACATCTTCAAAGTCAAGACACCCCTGGTAAGAGTATCGATGTTTCTTTTAAGATACACAAATAGTGGCGTATCGTTTCAGGCAGACTGGCCACAGTATGTAAAAAATGGGTATTTGGGTGAGCAACTGGCAGGAATCACTATGACTCTCTTAAGATAGCCAATGCCCCGTCACCAGTAGAATCATATCTTCAAAGTCAAGAAACCCCTGGCAAGAGTAACGATATTTCACTTAAGATACACAACTAGTGGCGTATCACTTAGGGCAGACTGGTCGCAGTATCTAAGAAATGTGTATTAGTGTGAGCAACCGGCAGGAATCACTATTACTCTCTTCAGGTAGCCAATGCCTTGTCACCAGTACAAACACATCTTCAAAGTCAAGAAACCCCTGGTAAGAGGAACGATAAATCTTTTAACATACACAACAGGTGGCGTATCGCTTCAGGCAGACGGGCCACTGTATCTAGAAAATGTGTATTTGGGTGAGCAACTAGCAGGAATCACCATGACTCTCTTAAGGTAGCCAATGCCTCGTCACCAGCGAGAATCACATCAGCAACTTCAAGAAAACCCTGGCAAGAGTAACGATGTATCTCTTAAGGTATTCAACTAGTGGCGTATCGCATCAGGCAGACTGGCCACAGTGTCTAAAAAATGTGTATTTCGGTGAGCAACTAGCAGGAATCACTATGACTGTCTTAAGGAAGCCAATCCTTCGTAACGAGTAGAATCACATCAGCAACTGCAAGAAACTCCTTGCAGCAATAACGATGTTTGTCTTATGATAAATGAATAGTGGCATAGCGCTTTGGGCAAACTGGCCACAGTATCTAAAAAGTGTGTATTTGAGTAAGCAACTGGCTGGAATCACTATGAGTCTCTTAAGGTAGACAACGCCTCGTCACCAGTTGAATTACATCTCCAAAGTCAAGAAATCCCTGGCAAGAGTAATGATGTTTCTCTTAAGATACACAAAGAGTGGCGTATCGATTTGGGCAGACTGGCAACAGTACGTAAAAAATGTGTCGTTGGTGAGCAACTGGCAGGAATCACTATGAATCTCTTAAGGTAGCCAATGGTTCGTCACCAGCAGAATCACATCTTGAAAGTCAAGAAACCCCTGGCAAGTGTAACGAGGTTTCTCTTAAGATACACAACTAGTGGCGTATCGCTTGCGGTAGACTGGCCACAGTATCTAAATAATGTTTATTTGGGTGAGCAACTTGCAGGAATCATTATGACACTCGTAAGGTAACCAATGCCTCGTCACCAGGAGAATCGTATCAACAAACTCGAAGAAACCCTGGCAAGAGCAACGATGAATCTGTTAAGATTCGCAACAAGTGACATATCGCATCTGGCAGATTGCCCACAGGATGAAAGAAGTGTGAATGTGTGTGAGCAAATGGCAGGAGTTACTAATCCTCTCTTACGGTAGACAACGCCTCGTAACCAGTAGTATAACATCTTCAATGTCAAGAAACCCCTGGCAGGAGGAACGTTATATCTCTACAGATAAACTACTAGTGGCATATCGGTTTGGGCAGACTGGCCACACTATCTAAGAAATGTGTATTTGGGTGAGCAACTGGCAAGAATCACTATGACTCTCTTAAGGTAGCCAATGCCTCGTCACCAGTAGAATGACATCTACAAAGTTAAGAAATACCTGCAAAGAGTAACGACGATTCTCTTAAGATACACAACTAGTGGCATATCGCTTCCGGCAGACTGGCCACAGTATATAAAAAATGTGTATTTGTGTGAGCAACTTGCAGGAATCACTATGATTCTGTTAAGGTAACCAATGCCACGTCACCAGGAGTATCGTATCAGCGAACTCGAAGAAACGCTGGCTGGAGGACCAATGACTCTCTTAGGATACACAACTAGTGACATGTTGCACCTCGCAGATCGGCCACAAACAGAAATTGGTGTCAATTTGTGTGAGCAAATGGCAGGAGTAACTATTCCTCTCTTAAGGTAGCCAATGCCCCGTTACCAGTAGAATCGCATTTCAAAGTCATGAGATCCCTGGCAAGTGTAACGATAATTCTCTTAAGATACACAACTAGTGGCGTATCGCTTCAGACAGATTGGCCACTGTATTTACAAAATGTGTATCTGGGTGAGAAACTACCAGGAATCACTATGTCTCTCTGAACGAAGCCAATGCTTCGTCAACACGACAATCACATCAGCAACTGCAAGAAACCCTGGCAGGAATAACGATGTTTGTCTTAGGAGTAAGAACTAGTGGTATACCGCTGTCAGCAGATGGGCCACAGTATCCAAAAAATGTGTATTTGGGTGAGCAACTGGCAGGAATCACTATGACTCTCTTAAGGTAGCCAAAGCTTCATCACCAGTTGAATCACATTTTCAAAGTCAAGAAACCCCAGGCAAGAGTAACGATGTTTCTCTAAAGATAAACGAGTAGTGGCGTATCGCTTCAGGCAGACTGGCCACAGTATCTAAAAAAACGTGTATTTGGGTGAGCAACTGGCTGTAATCAATATGACTCTCTTAAGGTAGCCAATGCCTCGTCACCAGGAGATTCATGTCGCCAAACTCGAAGAAACCCTGGCCAGAGCGATGATGACCCTGTTAGGAAACACAATTAGTGACATACCGCATCTGGCAGATTGCACACAGGAAGAAAGTAGTGTGAATCTGTGTGCGCAAATGGCAGGAGTAACTATTCCTCCCTTAAGGTAGACAACGCCTCGTCGCCAGTAGTATCACATCTTCAAAGTCAAGACACCCCTGGTAAGAGTATCGATGTTTCTTTTAAGATACACAAATAGTGGCGTATCGTTTCAGGCAGACTGGCCACAGTATGTAAAAAATGGGTATTTGGGTGAGCAACTGGCAGGAATCACTATGACTCTCTTAAGATAGCCAATGCCCCGTCACCAGTAGAATCATATCTTCAAAGTCAAGAAACCCCTGGCAAGAGTAACGATATTTCACTTAAGATACACAACTAGTGGCGTATCACTTAGGGCAGACTGGCCGCAGTATCTAAGAAATGTGTATTAGTGTGAGCAACCGGCAGGAATCACTATTACTCTCTTCAGGAAGCCAATGCCTTGTCACCAGTACAAACACATCTTCAAAGTCAAGAAACCCCTGGTAAGAGGAACGATAAATCTTTTAACATACACAACAGGTGGCGTATCGCTTCAGGCAGACGGGCCACTGTATCTAGAAAATGTGTATTTGGGTGAGCAACTAGCAGGAATCACCATGACTCTCTTAAGGTAGCCAATGCCTCGTCACCAGCGAGAATCACATCAGCAACTTCAAGAAAACCCTGGCAAGAGTAACGATGTATCTCTTAAGGTATTCAACTAGTGGCGTATCGCATCAGGCAGACTGGCCACAGTGTCTAAAAAATGTGTATTTCGGTGAGCAACTAGCAGGAATCACTATGACTGTCTTAAGGAAGCCAATCCTTCGTAACGAGTAGAATCACATCAGCAACTGCAAGAAACTCCTTGCAGCAATAACGATGTTTGTCTTATGATAAATGAATAGTGGCATAGCGCTTTGGGCAAACTGGCCACAGTATCTAAAAAGTGTGTATTTGAGTAAGCAACTGGCTGGAATCACTATGAGTCTCTTAAGGTAGACAACGCCTCGTCACCAGTTGAATTACATCTCCAAAGTCAAGAAATCCCTGGCAAGAGTAATGATGTTTCTCTTAAGATACACAAAGAGTGGCGTATCGATTTGGGCAGACTGGCAACAGTACGTAAAAAATGTGTCGTTGGTGAGCAACTGGCAGGAATCACTATGAATCTCTTAAGGTAGCCAATGGTTCGTCACCAGCAGAATCACATCTTGAAAGTCAAGAAACCCCTGGCAAGTGTAACGAGGTTTCTCTTAAGATACACAACTAGTGGCGTATCGCTTGCGGTAGACTGGCCACAGTATCTAAATAATGTTTATTTGGGTGAGCAACTTGCAGGAATCATTATGACACTCGTAAGGTAACCAATGCCTCGTCACCAGGAGAATCGTATCAACAAACTCGAAGAAACCCTGGCAAGAGCAACGATGAATCTGTTAAGATTCGCAACAAGTGACATATCGCATCTGGCAGATTGCCCACAGGATGAAAGAAGTGTGAATGTGTGTGAGCAAATGGCAGGAGTTACTAATCCTCTCTTACGGTAGACAACGCCTCGTAACCAGTAGTATAACATCTTCAATGTCAAGAAACCCCTGGCAGGAGGAACGTTATATCTCTACAGATAAACTACTAGTGGCATATCGGTTTGGGCAGACTGGCCACACTATCTAAGAAATGTGTATTTGGGTGAGCAACTGGCAAGAATCACTATGACTCTCTTAAGGTAGCCAATGCCTCGTCACCAGTAGAATGACATCTACAAAGTTAAGAAATACCTGCAAAGAGTAACGACGATTCTCTTAAGATACACAACTAGTGGCATATCGCTTCCGGCAGACTGGCCACAGTATATAAAAAATGTGTATTTGTGTGAGCAACTTGCAGGAATCACTATGATTCTGTTAAGGTAACCAATGCCACGTCACCAGGAGTATCGTATCAGCGAACTCGAAGAAACGCTGGCTGGAGGACCAATGACTCTCTTAGGATACACAACTAGTGACATGTTGCACCTCGCAGATCGGCCACAAACAGAAATTGGTGTCAATTTGTGTGAGCAAATGGCAGGAGTAACTATTCCTCTCTTAAGGTAGCCAATGCCCCGTTACCAGTAGAATCGCATTTCAAAGTCATGAGATCCCTGGCAAGTGTAACGATAATTCTCTTAAGATACACAACTAGTGGCGTATCGCTTCAGACAGATTGGCCACTGTATTTACAAAATGTGTATCTGGGTGAGAAACTACCAGGAATCACTATGTCTCTCTGAACGAAGCCAATGCTTCGTCAACACGACAATCACATCAGCAACTGCAAGAAACCCTGGCAGGAATAACGATGTTTGTCTTAGGAGTAAGAACTAGTGGTATACCGCTGTCAGCAGATGGGCCACAGTATCCAAAAAATGTGTATTTGGGTGAGCAACTGGCAGGAATCACTATGACTCTCTTAAGGTAGCCAAAGCTTCATCACCAGTTGAATCACATTTTCAAAGTCAAGAAACCCCAGGCAAGAGTAACGATGTTTCTCTAAAGATAAACGAGTAGTGGCGTATCGCTTCAGGCAGACTGGCCACAGTATCTAAAAAAACGTGTATTTGGGTGAGCAACTGGCTGTAATCAATATGACTCTCTTAAGGTAGCCAATGCCTCGTCACCAGGAGATTCATGTCGCCAAACTCGAAGAAACCCTGGCCAGAGCGATGATGACCCTGTTAGGAAACACAATTAGTGACATACCGCATCTGGCAGATTGCACACAGGAAGAAAGTAGTGTGAATCTGTGTGCGCAAATGGCAGGAGTAACTATTCCTCCCTTAAGGTAGACAACGCCTCGTCGCCAGTAGTATCACATCTTCAAAGTCAAGACACCCCTGGTAAGAGTATCGATGTTTCTTTTAAGATACACAAATAGTGGCGTATCGTTTCAGGCAGACTGGCCACAGTATGTAAAAAATGGGTATTTGGGTGAGCAACTGGCAGGAATCACTATGACTCTCTTAAGATAGCCAATGCCCCGTCACCAGTAGAATCATATCTTCAAAGTCAAGAAACCCCTGGCAAGAGTAACGATATTTCACTTAAGATACACAACTAGTGGCGTATCACTTAGGGCAGACTGGCCGCAGTATCTAAGAAATGTGTATTAGTGTGAGCAACCGGCAGGAATCACTATTACTCTCTTCAGGAAGCCAATGCCTTGTCACCAGTACAAACACATCTTCAAAGTCAAGAAACCCCTGGTAAGAGGAACGATAAATCTTTTAACATACACAACAGGTGGCGTATCGCTTCAGGCAGACGGGCCACTGTATCTAGAAAATGTGTATTTGGGTGAGCAACTAGCAGGAATCACCATGACTCTCTTAAGGTAGCCAATGCCTCGTCACCAGCGAGAATCACATCAGCAACTTCAAGAAAACCCTGGCAAGAGTAACGATGTATCTCTTAAGGTATTCAACTAGTGGCGTATCGCATCAGGCAGACTGGCCACAGTGTCTAAAAAATGTGTATTTCGGTGAGCAACTAGCAGGAATCACTATGACTGTCTTAAGGAAGCCAATCCTTCGTAACGAGTAGAATCACATCAGCAACTGCAAGAAACTCCTTGCAGCAATAACGATGTTTGTCTTATGATAAATGAATAGTGGCATAGCGCTTTGGGCAAACTGGCCACAGTATCTAAAAAGTGTGTATTTGAGTAAGCAACTGGCTGGAATCACTATGAGTCTCTTAAGGTAGACAACGCCTCGTCACCAGTTGAATTACATCTCCAAAGTCAAGAAATCCCTGGCAAGAGTAATGATGTTTCTCTTAAGATACACAAAGAGTGGCGTATCGATTTGGGCAGACTGGCAACAGTACGTAAAAAATGTGTCGTTGGTGAGCAACTGGCAGGAATCACTATGAATCTCTTAAGGTAGCCAATGGTTCGTCACCAGCAGAATCACATCTTGAAAGTCAAGAAACCCCTGGCAAGTGTAACGAGGTTTCTCTTAAGATACACAACTAGTGGCGTATCGCTTGCGGTAGACTGGCCACAGTATCTAAATAATGTTTATTTGGGTGAGCAACTTGCAGGAATCATTATGACACTCGTAAGGTAACCAATGCCTCGTCACCAGGAGAATCGTATCAACAAACTCGAAGAAACCCTGGCAAGAGCAACGATGAATCTGTTAAGATTCGCAACAAGTGACATATCGCATCTGGCAGATTGCCCACAGTATGAAAGAAGTGTGAATGTGTGTGAGCAAATGGCAGGAGTTACTAATCCTCTCTTACGGTAGACAACGCCTCGTAACCAGTAGTATAACATCTTCAATGTCAAGAAACCCCTGGCAGGAGGAACGTTATATCTCTACAGATAAACTACTAGTGGCATATCGGTTTGGGCAGACTGGCCACACTATCTAAGAAATGTGTATTTGGGTGAGCAACTGGCAAGAATCACTATGACTCTCTTAAGGTAGCCAATGCCTCGTCACCAGTAGAATGACATCTACAAAGTTAAGAAATACCTGCAAAGAGTAACGACGATTCTCTTAAGATACACAACTAGTGGCATATCGCTTCCGGCAGACTGGCCACAGTATATAAAAAATGTGTATTTGTGTGAGCAACTTGCAGGAATCACTATGATTCTGTTAAGGTAACCAATGCCACGTCACCAGGAGTATCGTATCAGCGAACTCGAAGAAACGCTGGCTGGAGGACCAATGACTCTCTTAGGATACACAACTAGTGACATGTTGCACCTCGCAGATCGGCCACAAACAGAAATTGGTGTCAATTTGTGTGAGCAAATGGCAGGAGTAACTATTCGTCTCTTAAGGTATCCAATGCCCCGTTACCAGTAGAATCGCATTTCAAAGTCACGAGACCCCTGGCAAGTGTAACGATAATTCTCTTAAGATACACAACTAGTGGCGTATCGCTCCAGACAGATTGGCCACTGTATTTACAAAATGTGTATCTGGGTGAGAAACTACCAGGAATCACTATGTCTCTCTGAACGAAGCCAATGCTTCGTCAACACGACAATCACATCAGCAACTGCAAGAAACCCTGGCAGGAATAACGATGTTTGTCTTAGGAGTAAGAACTAGTGGTATACCGCTGTCAGCAGATGGGCCACAGTATCCAAAAAATGTGTATTTGGGTGAGCAACTGGCAGGAATCACTATGACTCTCTTAAGGTAGCCAAAGCTTCGTCACCAGTTGAATCACATTTTCAAAGTCAAGAAACCCCAGGCAAGAGTAACGATGTTTCTCTAAAGATAAACGAGTAGTGGCGTATCGCTTCAGGCAGACTGGCCACAGTATCTAAAAAAACGTGTATTTGGGTGAGCAACTGGCTGTAATCAATATGACTCTCTTAAGGTAGCCAATGCCTCGTCACCAGGAGATTCATGTCGCCAAACTCGAAGAAACCCTGGCCAGAGCGATGATGACCCTGTTAGGAAACACAATTAGTGACATACCGCATCTGGCAGATTGCACACAGGAAGAAAGTAGTGTGAATCTGTGTGCGCAAATGGCAGGAGTAACTATTCCTCCCTTAAGGTAGACAACGCCTCGTCGCCAGTAGTATCACATCTTCAAAGTCAAGACACCCCTGGTAAGAGTATCGATGTTTCTTTTAAGATACACAAATAGTGGCGTATCGTTTCAGGCAGACTGGCCACAGTATGTAAAAAATGGGTATTTGGGTGAGCAACTGGCAGGAATCACTATGACTCTCTTAAGATAGCCAATGCCCCGTCACCAGTAGAATCATATCTTCAAAGTCAAGAAACCCCTGGCAAGAGTAACGATATTTCACTTAAGATACACAACTAGTGGCGTATCACTTAGGGCAGACTGGCCGCAGTATCTAAGAAATGTGTATTAGTGTGAGCAACCGGCAGGAATCACTATTACTCTCTTCAGGTAGCCAATGCCTTGTCACCAGTACAAACACATCTTCAAAGTCAAGAAACCCCTGGTAAGAGGAACGATAAATCTTTTAACATACACAACAGGTGGCGTATCGCTTCAGGCAGACGGGCCACTGTATCTAGAAAATGTGTATTTGGGTGAGCAACTAGCAGGAATCACCATGACTCTCTTAAGGTAGCCAATGCCTCGTCACCAGCGAGAATCACATCAGCAACTTCAAGAAAACCCTGGCAAGAGTAACGATGTATCTCTTAAGGTATTCAACTAGTGGCGTATCGCATCAGGCAGACTGGCCACAGTGTCTAAAAAATGTGTATTTCGGTGAATAACTAGCAGGAATCACTATGACTGTCTTAAGGAAGCCAATCCTTCGTAACGAGTAGAATCACATCAGCAACTGCAAGAAACTCCTTGCAGCAATAACGATGTTTGTCTTATGATAAATGAATAGTGGCATAGCGCTTTGGGCAAACTGGCCACAGTATCTAAAAAGTGTGTATTTGAGTAAGCAACTGGCTGGAATCACTATGAGTCTCTTAAGGTAGACAACGCCTCGTCACCAGTTGAATTACATCTCCAAAGTCAAGAAATCCCTGGCAAGAGTAATGATGTTTCTCTTAAGATACACAAAGAGTGGCGTATCGATTTGGGCAGACTGGCAACAGTACGTAAAAAATGTGTCGTTGGTGAGCAACTGGCAGGAATCACTATGAATCTCTTAAGGTAGCCAATGGTTCGTCACCAGCAGAATCACATCTTGAAAGTCAAGAAACCCCTGGCAAGTGTAACGAGGTTTCTCTTAAGATACACAACTAGTGGCGTATCGCTTGCGGTAGACTGGCCACAGTATCTAAATAATGTTTATTTGGGTGAGCAACTTGCAGTAATCATTATGACACTCGTAAGGTAACCAATGCCTCGTCACCAGGAGAATCGTATCAACAAACTCGAAGAAACCCTGGCAAGAGCAACGATGAATCTGTTAAGATTCGCAACAAGTGACATATCGCATCTGGCAGATTGCCCACAGGATGAAAGAAGTGTGAATGTGTGTGAGCAAATGGCAGGAGTTACTAATCCTCTCTTACGGTAGACAACGCCTCGTAACCAGTAGTATAACATCTTCAATGTCAAGAAACCCCTGGCAGGAGGAACGTTATATCTCTACAGATAAACTACTAGTGGCATATCGGTTTGGGCAGACTGGCCACACTATCTAAGAAATGTGTATTTGGGTGAGCAACTGGCAAGAATCACTATGACTCTCTTAAGGTAGCCAATGCCTCGTCACCAGTAGAATGACATCTACAAAGTTAAGAAATACCTGCAAAGAGTAACGACGATTCTCTTAAGATACACAACTAGTGGCATATCGCTTCCGGCAGACTGGCCACAGTATATAAAAAATGTGTATTTGTGTGAGCAACTTGCAGGAATCACTATGATTCTGTTAAGGTAACCAATGCCACGTCACCAGGAGTATCATATCAGCGAACTCGAAGAAACGCTGGCTGGAGGACCAATGACTCTCTTAGGATACACAACTAGTGACATGTTGCACCTCGCAGATCGGCCACAAACAGAAATTGGTGTCAATTTGTGTGAGCAAATGGCAGGAGTAACTATTCCTCTCTTAAGGTAGCCAATGCCCCGTTACCAGTAGAATCGCATTTCAAAGTCACGAGACCCCTGGCAAGTGTAACGATATTTCTCTTAAGATACACAACTAGTGGCGTATCGCTTCAGACAGATTGGCCACTGTATTTACAAAATGTGTATCTGGGTGAGAAACTACCAGGAATCACTATGTCTCTCTGAACGAAGCCAATGCTTTGTCAACACGACAATCACATCAGCAACTGCAAGAAACCCTGGCAGGAATAACGATGTTTGTCTTAGGAGTAAGAACTAGTGGTATACCGCTGTCAGCAGATGGGCCACAGTATCCAAAAAATGTGTATTTGGGTGAGCAACTGGCAGGAATCACTATGACTCTCTTAAGGTAGCCAAAGCTTCGTCACCAGTTGAATCACATTTTCAAAGTCAAGAAACCCCAGGCAAGAGTAACGATGTTTCTCTAAAGATAAACGAGTAGTGGCGTATCGCTTCAGGCAGACTGGCCACAGTATCTAAAAAAACGTGTATTTGGGTGAGCAACTGGCTGTAATCAATATGACTCTCTTAAGGTAGCCAATGCCTCGTCACCAGGAGATTCATGTCGCCAAACTCGAAGAAACCCTGGCCAGAGCGATGATGACCCTGTTAGGAAACACAATTAGTGACATACCGCATCTGGCAGATTGCACACAGGAAGAAAGTAGTGTGAATCTGTGTGCGCAAATGGCAGGAGTAACTATTCCTCCCTTAAGGTAGACAACGCCTCGTCGCCAGTAGTATCACATCTTCAAAGTCAAGACACCCCTGGTCAGAGTATCGATGTTTCTTTTAAGATACACAAATAGTGGCGTATCGTTTCAGGCAGACTGGCCACAGTATGTAAAAAATGGGTATTTGGGTGAGCAACTGGCAGGAATCACTATGACTCTCTTAAGATAGCCAATGCCCCGTCACCAGTAGAATCATATCTTCAAAGTCAAGAAACCCCTGGCAAGAGTAACGATATTTCACTTAAGATACACAACTAGTGGCGTATCACTTAGGGCAGACTGGCCGCAGTATCTAAGAAATGTGTATTAGTGTGAGCAACCGGCAGGAATCACTATTACTCTCTTCAGGTAGCCAATGCCTTGTCACCAGTACAAACACATCTTCAAAGTCAAGAAACCCCTGGTAAGAGGAACGATAAATCTTTTAACATACACAACAGGTGGCGTATCGCTTCAGGCAGACGGGCCACTGTATCTAGAAAATGTGTATTTGGGTGAGCAACTAGCAGGAATCACCATGACTCTCTTAAGGTAGCCAATGCCTCGTCACCAGCGAGAATCACATCAGCAACTTCAAGAAAACCCTGGCAAGAGTAACGATGTATCTCTTAAGGTATTCAACTAGTGGCGTATCGCATCAGGCAGACTGGCCACAGTGTCTAAAAAATGTGTATTTCGGTGAGCAACTAGCAGGAATCACTATGACTGTCTTAAGGAAGCCAATCCTTCGTAACGAGTAGAATCACATCAGCAACTGCAAGAAACTCCTTGCAGCAATAACGATGTTTGTCTTATGATAAATGAATAGTGGCATAGCGCTTTGGGCAAACTGGCCACAGTATCTAAAAAGTGTGTATTTGAGTAAGCAACTGGCTGGAATCACTATGAGTCTCTTAAGGTAGACAACGCCTCGTCACCAGTTGAATTACATCTCCAAAGTCAAGAAATCCCTGGCAAGAGTAATGATGTTTCTCTTAAGATACACAAAGAGTGGCGTATCGATTTGGGCAGACTGGCAACAGTACGTAAAAAATGTGTCGTTGGTGAGCAACTGGCAGGAATCACTATGAATCTCTTAAGGTAGCCAATGGTTCGTCACCAGCAGAATCACATCTTGAAAGTCAAGAAACCCCTGGCAAGTGTAACGAGGTTTCTCTTAAGATACACAACTAGTGGCGTATCGCTTGCGGTAGACTGGCCACAGTATCTAAATAATGTTTATTTGGGTGAGCAACTTGCAGGAATCATTATGACACTCGTAAGGTAACCAATGCCTCGTCACCAGGAGAATCGTATCAACAAACTCGAAGAAACCCTGGCAAGAGCAACGATGAATCTGTTAAGATTCGCAACAAGTGACATATCGCATCTGGCAGATTGCCCACAGGATGAAAGAAGTGTGAATGTGTGTGAGCAAATGGCAGGAGTTACTAATCCTCTCTTACGGTAGACAACGCCTCGTAACCAGTAGTATAACATCTTCAATGTCAAGAAACCCCTGGCAGGAGGAACGTTATATCTCTACAGATAAACTACTAGTGGCATATCGGTTTGGGCAGACTGGCCACACTATCTAAGAAATGTGTATTTGGGTGAGCAACTGGCAAGAATCACTATGACTCTCTTAAGGTAGCCAATGCCTCGTCACCAGTAGAATGACATCTACAAAGTTAAGAAATACCTGGAAAGAGTAACGACGATTCTCTTAAGATACACAACTAGTGGCATATCGCTTCCGGCAGACTGGCCACAGTATATAAAAAATGTGTATTTGTGTGAGCAACTTGCAGGAATCACTATGATTCTGTTAAGGTAACCAATGCCACGTCACCAGGAGTATCGTATCAGCGAACTCGAAGAAACGCTGGCTGGAGGACCAATGACTCTCTTAGGATACACAACTAGTGACATGTTGCACCTCGCAGATCGGCCACAAACAGAAATTGGTGTCAATTTGTGTGAGCAAATGGCAGGAGTAACTATTCCTCTCTTAAGGTAGCCAATGCCCCGTTACCAGTAGAATCGCATTTCAAAGTCACGAGACCCCTGGCAAGTGTAACGATAATTCTCTTAAGATACACAACTAGTGGCGTATCGCTTCAGACAGATTGGCCACTGTATTTACAAAATGTGTATCTGGGTGAGAAACTACCAGGAATCACTATGTCTCTCTGAACGAAGCCAATGCTTCGTCAACACGACAATCACATCAGCAACTGCAAGAAACCCTGGCAGGAATAACGATGTTTGTCTTAGGAGTAAGAACTAGTGGTATACCGCTGTCAGCAGATGGGCCACAGTATCCAAAAAATGTGTATTTGGGTGAGCAACTGGCAGGAATCACTATGACTCTCTTAAGGTAGCCAAAGCTTCGTCACCAGTTGAATCACATTTTCAAAGTCAAGAAACCCCAGGCAAGAGTAACGATGTTTCTCTAAAGATAAACGAGTAGTGGCGTATCGCTTCAGGCAGACTGGCCACAGTATCTAAAAAAACGTGTATTTGGGTGAGCAACTGGCTGTAATCAATATGACTCTCTTAAGGTAGCCAATGCCTCGTCACCAGGAGATTCATGTCGCCAAACTCGAAGAAACCCTGGCCAGAGCGATGATGACCCTGTTAGGAAACACAATTAGTGACATACCGCATCTGGCAGATTGCACACAGGAAGAAAGTAGTGTGAATCTGTGTGCGCAAATGGCAGGAGTAACTATTCCTCCCTTAAGGTAGACAACGCCTCGTCGCCAGTAGTATCACATCTTCAAAGTCAAGACACCCCTGGTAAGAGTATCGATGTTTCTTTTAAGATACACAAATAGTGGCGTATCGTTTCAGGCAGACTGGCCACAGTATGTAAAAAATGGGTATTTGGGTGAGCAACTGGCAGGAATCACTATGACTCTCTTAAGATAGCCAATGCCCCGTCACCAGTAGAATCATATCTTCAAAGTCAAGAAACCCCTGGCAAGAGTAACGATATTTCACTTAAGATACACAACTAGTGGCGTATCACTTAGGGCAGACTGGCCGCAGTATCTAAGAAATGTGTATTAGTGTGAGCAGCCGGCAGGAATCACTATTACTCTCTTCAGGTAGCCAATGCCTTGTCACCAGTACAAACACATCTTCAAAGTCAAGAAACCCCTGGTAAGAGGAACGATAAGTCTTTTAACATACACAACAGGTGGCGTATCGCTTCAGGCAGACGGGCCACTGTATCTAGAAAATGTGTATTTGGGTGAGCAACTAGCAGGAATCACCATGACTCTCTTAAGGTAGCCAATGCCTCGTCACCAGCGAGAATCACATCAGCAACTTCAAGAAAACCCTGGCAAGAGTAACGATGTATCTCTTAAGGTATTCAACTAGTGGCGTATCGCATCAGGCAGACTGGCCACAGTGTCTAAAAATTGTGTATTTCGGTGAGCAACTAGCAGGAATCACTATGACTGTCTTAAGGAAGCCAATCCTTCGTAACGAGTAGAATCACATCAGCAACTGCAAGAAACTCCTTGCAGCAATAACGATGTTTGTCTTATGATAAATGAATAGTGGCATAGCGCTTTGGGCAAACTGGCCACAGTATCTAAAAAGTGTGTATTTGAGTAAGCAACTGGCTGGAATCACTATGAGTCTCTTAAGGTAGACAACGCCTCGTCACCAGTTGAATTACATCTCCAAAGTCAAGAAATCCCTGGCAAGAGTAATGATGTTTCTCTTAAGATACACAAAGAGTGGCGTATCGATTTGGGCAGACTGGCAACAGTACGTAAAAAATGTGTCGTTGGTGAGCAACTGGCAGGAATCACTATGAATCTCTTAAGGTAGCCAATGGTTCGTCACCAGCAGAATCACATCTTGAAAGTCAAGAAACCCCTGGCAAGTGTAACGAGGTTTCTCTTAAGATACACAACTAGTGGCGTATCGCTTGCGGTAGACTGGCCACAGTATCTAAATAATGTTTATTTGGGTGAGCAACTTGCAGGAATCATTATGACACTCGTAAGGTAACCAATGCCTCGTCACCAGGAGAATCGTATCAACAAACTCGAAGAAACCCTGGCAAGAGCAACGATGAATCTGTTAAGATTCGCAACAAGTGACATATCGCATCTGGCAGATTGCCCACAGGATGAAAGAAGTGTGAATGTGTGTGAGCAAATGGCAGGAGTTACTAATCCTCTCTTACGGTAGACAACGCCTCGTAACCAGTAGTATAACATCTTCAATGTCAAGAAACCCCTGGCAGGAGGAACGTTATATCTCTACAGATAAACTACTAGTGGCATATCGGTTTGGGCAGACTGGCCACACTATCTAAGAAATGTGTATTTGGGTGAGCAACTGGCAAGAATCACTATGACTCTCTTAAGGTAGCCAATGCCTCGTCACCAGTAGAATGACATCTACAAAGTTAAGAAATACCTGGAAAGAGTAACGACGATTCTCTTAAGATACACAACTAGTGGCATATCGCTTCCGGCAGACTGGCCACAGTATATAAAAAATGTGTATTTGTGTGAGCAACTTGCAGGAATCACTATGATTCTGTTAAGGTAACCAATGCCACGTCACCAGGAGTATCGTATCAGCGAACTCGAAGAAACGCTGGCTGGAGGACCAATGACTCTCTTAGGATACACAACTAGTGACATGTTGCACCTCGCAGATCGGCCACAAACAGAAATTGGTGTCAATTTGTGTGAGCAAATGGCAGGAGTAACTATTCCTCTCTTAAGGTAGCCAATGCCCCGTTACCAGTAGAATCGCATTTCAAAGTCACGAGACCCCTGGCAAGTGTAACGATAATTCTCTTAAGATACACAACTAGTGGCGTATCGCTTCAGACAGATTGGCCACTGTATTTACAAAATGTGTATCTGGGTGAGAAACTACCAGGAATCACTATGTCTCTCTGAACGAAGCCAATGCTTCGTCAACACGACAATCACATCAGCAACTGCAAGAAACCCTGGCAGGAATAACGATGTTTGTCTTAGGAGTAAGAACTAGTGGTATACCGCTGTCAGCAGATGGGCCACAGTATCCAAAAAATGTGTATTTGGGTGAGCAACTGGCAGGAATCACTATGACTCTCTTAAGGTAGCCAAAGCTTCGTCACCAGTTGAATCACATTTTCAAAGTCAAGAAACCCCAGGCAAGAGTAACGATGTTTCTCTAAAGATAAACGAGTAGTGGCGTATCGCTTCAGGCAGACTGGCCACAGTATCTAAAAAAACGTGTATTTGGGTGAGCAACTGGCTGTAATCAATATGACTCTCTTAAGGTAGCCAATGCCTCGTCACCAGGAGATTCATGTCGCCAAACTCGAAGAAACCCTGGCCAGAGCGATGATGACCCTGTTAGGAAACACAATTAGTGACATACCGCATCTGGCAGATTGCACACAGGAAGAAAGTAGTGTGAATCTGTGTGCGCAAATGGCAGGAGTAACTATTCCTCCCTTAAGGTAGACAACGCCTCGTCGCCAGTAGTATCACATCTTCAAAGTCAAGACACCCCTGGTAAGAGTATCGATGTTTCTTTTAAGATACACAAATAGTGGCGTATCGTTTCAGGCAGACTGGCCACAGTATGTAAAAAATGGGTATTTGGGTGAGCAACTGGCAGGAATCACTATGACTCTCTTAAGATAGCCAATGCCCCGTCACCAGTAGAATCATATCTTCAAAGTCAAGAAACCCCTGGCAAGAGTAACGATATTTCACTTAAGATACACAACTAGTGGCGTATCACTTAGGGCAGACTGGCCGCAGTATCTAAGAAATGTGTATTAGTGTGAGCAACCGGCAGGAATCACTATTACTCTCTTCAGGTAGCCAATGCCTTGTCACCAGTACAAACACATCTTCAAAGTCAAGAAACCCCTGGTAAGAGGAACGATAAATCTTTTAACATACACAACAGGTGGCGTATCGCTTCAGGCAGACGGGCCACTGTATCTAGAAAATGTGTATTTGGGTGAGCAACTAGCAGGAATCACCATGACTCTCTTAAGGTAGCCAATGCCTCGTCACCAGCGAGAATCACATCAGCAACTTCAAGAAAACCCTGGCAAGAGTAACGATGTATCTCTTAAGGTATTCAACTAGTGGCGTATCGCATCAGGCAGACTGGCCACAGTGTCTAAAAAATGTGTATTTCGGTGAGCAACTAGCAGGAATCACTATGACTGTCTTAAGGAAGCCAATCCTTCGTAACGAGTAGAATCACATCAGCAACTGCAAGAAACTCCTTGCAGCAATAACGATGTTTGTCTTATGATAAATGAATAGTGGCATAGCGCTTTGGGCAAACTGGCCACAGTATCTAAAAAGTGTGTATTTGAGTAAGCAACTGGCTGGAATCACTATGAGTCTCTTAAGGTAGACAACGCCTCGTCACCAGTTGAATTACATCTCCAAAGTCAAGAAATCCCTGGCAAGAGTAATGATGTTTCTCTTAAGATACACAAAGAGTGGCGTATCGATTTGGGCAGACTGGCAACAGTACGTAAAAAATGTGTCGTTGGTGAGCAACTGGCAGGAATCACTATGAATCTCTTAAGGTAGCCAATGGTTCGTCACCAGCAGAATCACATCTTGAAAGTCAAGAAACCCCTGGCAAGTGTAACGAGGTTTCTCTTAAGATACACAACTAGTGGCGTATCGCTTGCGGTAGACTGGCCACAGTATCTAAATAATGTTTATTTGGGTGAGCAACTTGCAGGAATCATTATGACACTCGTAAGGTAACCAATGCCTCGTCACCAGGAGAATCGTATCAACAAACTCGAAGAAACCCTGGCAAGAGCAACGATGAATCTGTTAAGATTCGCAACAAGTGACATATCGCATCTGGCAGATTGCCCACAGGATGAAAGAAGTGTGAATGTGTGTGAGCAAATGGCAGGAGTTACTAATCCTCTCTTACGGTAGACAACGCCTCGTAACCAGTAGTATAACATCTTCAATGTCAAGAAACCCCTGGCAGGAGGAACGTTATATCTCTACAGATAAACTACTAGTGGCATATCGGTTTGGGCAGACTGGCCACACTATCTAAGAAATGTGTATTTGGGTGAGCAACTGGCAAGAATCACTATGACTCTCTTAAGGTAGCCAATGCCTCGTCACCAGTAGAATGACATCTACAAAGTTAAGAAATACCTGGAAAGAGTAACGACGATTCTCTTAAGATACACAACTAGTGGCATATCGCTTCCGGCAGACTGGCCACAGTATATAAAAAATGTGTATTTGTGTGAGCAACTTGCAGGAATCACTATGATTCTGTTAAGGTAACCAATGCCACGTCACCAGGAGTATCGTATCAGCGAACTCGAAGAAACGCTGGCTGGAGGACCAATGACTCTCTTAGGATACACAACTAGTGACATGTTGCACCTCGCAGATCGGCCACAAACAGAAATTGGTGTCAATTTGTGTGAGCAAATGGCAGGAGTAACTATTCCTCTCTTAAGGTAGCCAATGCCCCGTTACCAGTAGAATCGCATTTCAAAGTCACGAGACCCCTGGCAAGTGTAACGATAATTCTCTTAAGATACACAACTAGTGGCGTATCGCTTCAGACAGATTGGCCACTGTATTTACAAAATGTGTATCTGGGTGAGAAACTACCAGGAATCACTATGTCTCTCTGAACGAAGCCAATGCTTCGTCAACACGACAATCACATCAGCAACTGCAAGAAACCCTGGCAGGAATAACGATGTTTGTCTTAGGAGTAAGAACTAGTGGTATACCGCTGTCAGCAGATGGGCCACAGTATCCAAAAAATGTGTATTTGGGTGAGCAACTGGCAGGAATCACTATGACTCTCTTAAGGTAGCCAAAGCTTCGTCACCAGTTGAATCACATTTTCAAAGTCAAGAAACCCCAGGCAAGAGTAACGATGTTTCTCTAAAGATAAACGAGTAGTGGCGTATCGCTTCAGGCAGACTGGCCACAGTATCTAAAAAAACGTGTATTTGGGTGAGCAACTGGCTGTAATCAATATGACTCTCTTAAGGTAGCCAATGCCTCGTCACCAGGAGATTCATGTCGCCAAACTCGAAGAAACCCTGGCCAGAGCGATGATGACCCTGTTAGGAAACACAATTAGTGACATACCGCATCTGGCAGATTGCACACAGGAAGAAAGTAGTGTGAATCTGTGTGCGCAAATGGCAGGAGTAACTATTCCTCCCTTAAGGTAGACAACGCCTCGTCGCCAGTAGTATCACATCTTCAAAGTCAAGACACCCCTGGTAAGAGTATCGATGTTTCTTTTAAGATACACAAATAGTGGCGTATCGTTTCAGGCAGACTGGCCACAGTATGTAAAAAATGGGTATTTGGGTGAGCAACTGGCAGGAATCACTATGACTCTCTTAAGATAGCCAATGCCCCGTCACCAGTAGAATCATATCTTCAAAGTCAAGAAACCCCTGGCAAGAGTAACGATATTTCACTTAAGATACACAACTAGTGGCGTATCACTTAGGGCAGACTGGCCGCAGTATCTAAGAAATGTGTATTAGTGTGAGCAGCCGGCAGGAATCACTATTACTCTCTTCAGGTAGCCAATGCCTTGTCACCAGTACAAACACATCTTCAAAGTCAAGAAACCCCTGGTAAGAGGAACGATAAATCTTTTAACATACACAACAGGTGGCGTATCGCTTCAGGCAGACGGGCCACTGTATCTAGAAAATGTGTATTTGGGTGAGCAACTAGCAGGAATCACCATGACTCTCTTAAGGTAGCCAATGCCTCGTCACCAGCGAGAATCACATCAGCAACTTCAAGAAAACCCTGGCAAGAGTAACGATGTATCTCTTAAGGTATTCAACTAGTGGCGTATCGCATCAGGCAGACTGGCCACAGTGTCTAAAAATTGTGTATTTCGGTGAGCAACTAGCAGGAATCACTATGACTGTCTTAAGGAAGCCAATCCTTCGTAACGAGTAGAATCACATCAGCAACTGCAAGAAACTCCTTGCAGCAATAACGATGTTTGTCTTATGATAAATGAATAGTGGCATAGCGCTTTGGGCAAACTGGCCACAGTATCTAAAAAGTGTGTATTTGAGTAAGCAACTGGCTGGAATCACTATGAGTCTCTTAAGGTAGACAACGCCTCGTCACCAGTTGAATTACATCTCCAAAGTCAAGAAATCCCTGGCAAGAGTAATGATGTTTCTCTTAAGATACACAAAGAGTGGCGTATCGATTTGGGCAGACTGGCAACAGTACGTAAAAAATGTGTCGTTGGTGAGCAACTGGCAGGAATCACTCTGAATCTCTTAAGGTAGCCAATGGTTCGTCACCAGCAGAATCACATCTTGAAAGTCAAGAAACCCCTGGCAAGTGTAACGAGGTTTCTCTTAAGATACACAACTAGTGGCGTATCGCTTGCGGTAGACTGGCCACAGTATCTAAATAATGTTTATTTGGGTGAGCAACTTGCAGGAATCATTATGACACTCGTAAGGTAACCAATGCCTCGTCACCAGGAGAATCGTATCAACAAACTCGAAGAAACCCTGGCAAGAGCAACGATGAATCTGTTAAGATTCGCAACAAGTGACATATCGCATCTGGCAGATTGCCCACAGTATGAAAGAAGTGTGAATGTGTGTGAGCAAATGGCAGGAGTTACTAATCCTCTCTTACGGTAGACAACGCCTCGTAACCAGTAGTATAACATCTTCAATGTCAAGAAACCCCTGGCAGGAGGAACGTTATATCTCTACAGATAAACTACTAGTGGCATATCGGTTTGGGCAGACTGGCCACACTATCTAAGAAATGTGTATTTGGGTGAGCAACTGGCAAGAATCACTATGACTCTCTTAAGGTAGCCAATGCCTCGTCACCAGTAGAATGACATCTACAAAGTTAAGAAATACCTGCAAAGAGTAACGACGATTCTCTTAAGATACACAACTAGTGGCATATCGCTTCCGGCAGACTGGCCACAGTATATAAAAAATGTGTATTTGTGTGAGCAACTTGCAGGAATCACTATGATTCTGTTAAGGTAACCAATGCCACGTCACCAGGAGTATCGTATCAGCGAACTCGAAGAAACGCTGGCTGGAGGACCAATGACTCTCTTAGGATACACAACTAGTGACATGTTGCACCTCGCAGATCGGCCACAAACAGAAATTGGTGTCAATTTGTGTGAGCAAATGGCAGGAGTAACTATTCCTCTCTTAAGGTAGCCAATGCCCCGTTACCAGTAGAATCGCATTTCAAAGTCACGAGACCCCTGGCAAGTGTAACGATAATTCTCTTAAGATACACAACTAGTGGCGTATCGCTTCAGACAGATTGGCCACTGTATTTACAAAATGTGTATCTGGGTGAGAAACTACCAGGAATCACTATGTCTCTCTGAACGAAGCCAATGCTTCGTCAACACGACAATCACATCAGCAACTGCAAGAAACCCTGGCAGGAATAACGATGTTTGTCTTAGGAGTAAGAACTAGTGGTATACCGCTGTCAGCAGATGGGCCACAGTATCCAAAAAATGTGTATTTGGGTGAGCAACTGGCAGGAATCACTATGACTCTCTTAAGGTAGCCAAAGCTTCGTCACCAGTTGAATCACATTTTCAAAGTCAAGAAACCCCAGGCAAGAGTAACGATGTTTCTCTAAAGATAAACGAGTAGTGGCGTATCGCTTCAGGCAGACTGGCCACAGTATCTAAAAAAACGTGTATTTGGGTGAGCAACTGGCTGTAATCAATATGACTCTCTTAAGGTAGCCAATGCCTCGTCACCAGGAGATTCATGTCGCCAAACTCGAAGAAACCCTGGCCAGAGCGATGATGACCCTGTTAGGAAACACAATTAGTGACATACCGCATCTGGCAGATTGCACACAGGAAGAAAGTAGTGTGAATCTGTGTGCGCAAATGGCAGGAGTAACTATTCCTCCCTTAAGGTAGACAACGCCTCGTCGCCAGTAGTATCACATCTTCAAAGTCAAGACACCCCTGGTAAGAGTATCGATGTTTCTTTTAAGATACACAAATAGTGGCGTATCGTTTCAGGCAGACTGGCCACAGTATGTAAAAAATGGGTATTTGGGTGAGCAACTGGCAGGAATCACTATGACTCTCTTAAGATAGCCAATGCCCCGTCACCAGTAGAATCATATCTTCAAAGTCAAGAAACCCCTGGCAAGAGTAACGATATTTCACTTAAGATACACAACTAGTGGCGTATCACTTAGGGCAGACTGGCCGCAGTATCTAAGAAATGTGTATTAGTGTGAGCAGCCGGCAGGAATCACTATTACTCTCTTCAGGTAGCCAATGCCTTGTCACCAGTACAAACACATCTTCAAAGTCAAGAAACCCCTGGTAAGAGAAACGATAAATCTTTTAACATACACAACAGGTGGCGTATCGCTTCAGGCAGACGGGCCACTGTATCTAGAAAATGTGTATTTGGGTGAGCAACTAGCAGGAATCACCATGACTCTCTTAAGGTAGCCAATGCCTCGTCACCAGCGAGAATCACATCAGCAACTTCAAGAAAACCCTGGCAAGAGTAACGATGTATCTCTTAAGGTATTCAACTAGTGGCGTATCGCATCAGGCAGACTGGCCACAGTGTCTAAAAAATGTGTATTTCGGTGAGCAACTAGCAGGAATCACTATGACTGTCTTAAGGAAGCCAATCCTTCGTAACGAGTAGAATCACATCAGCAACTGCAAGAAACTCCTTGCAGCAATAACGATGTTTGTCTTATGATAAATGAATAGTGGCATAGCGCTTTGGGCAAACTGGCCACAGTATCTAAAAAGTGTGTATTTGAGTAAGCAACTGGCTGGAATCACTATGAGTCTCTTAAGGTAGACAACGCCTCGTCACCAGTTGAATTACATCTCCAAAGTCAAGAAATCCCTGGCAAGAGTAATGATGTTTCTCTTAAGATACACAAAGAGTGGCCTATCGATTTGGGCAGACTGGCAACAGTACGTAAAAAATGTGTCGTTGGTGAGCAACTGGCAGGAATCACTATGAATCTCTTAAGGTAGCCAATGGTTCGTCACCAGCAGAATCACATCTTGAAAGTCAAGAAACCCCTGGCAAGTGTAACGAGGTTTCTCTTAAGATACACAACTAGTGGCGTATCGCTTGCGGTAGACTGGCCACAGTATCTAAATAATGTTTATTTGGGTGAGCAACTTGCAGGAATCATTATGACACTCGTAAGGTAACCAATGCCTCGTCACCAGGAGAATCGTATCAACAAACTCGAAGAAACCCTGGCAAGAGCAACGATGAATCTGTTAAGATTCGCAACAAGTGACATATCGCATCTGGCAGATTGCCCACAGTATGAAAGAAGTGTGAATGTGTGTGAGCAAATGGCAGGAGTTACTAATCCTCTCTTACGGTAGACAACGCCTCGTAACCAGTAGTATAACATCTTCAATGTCAAGAAACCCCTGGCAGGAGGAACGTTATATCTCTACAGATAAACTACTAGTGGCATATCGGTTTGGGCAGACTGGCCACACTATCTAAGAAATGTGTATTTGGGTGAGCAACTGGCAAGAATCACTATGACTCTCTTAAGGTAGCCAATGCCTCGTCACCAGTAGAATGACATCTACAAAGTTAAGAAATACCTGGAAAGAGTAACGACGATTCTCTTAAGATACACAACTAGTGGCATATCGCTTCCGGCAGACTGGCCACAGTATATAAAAAATGTGTATTTGTGTGAGCAACTTGCAGGAATCACTATGATTCTGTTAAGGTAACCAATGCCACGTCACCAGGAGTATCGTATCAGCGAACTCGAAGAAACGCTGGCTGGAGGACCAATGACTCTCTTAGGATACACAACTAGTGACATGTTGCACCTCGCAGATCGGCCACAAACAGAAATTGGTGTCAATTTGTGTGAGCAAATGGCAGGAGTAACTATTCCTCTCTTAAGGTAGCCAATGCCCCGTTACCAGTAGAATCGCATTTCAAAGTCACGAGACCCCTGGCAAGTGTAACGATAATTCTCTTAAGATACACAACTAGTGGCGTATCGCTTCAGACAGATTGGCCACTGTATTTACAAAATGTGTATCTGGGTGAGAAACTACCAGGAATCACTATGTCTCTCTGAACGAAGCCAATGCTTCGTCAACACGACAATCACATCAGCAACTGCAAGAAACCCTGGCAGGAATAACGATGTTTGTCTTAGGAGTAAGAACTAGTGGTATACCGCTGTCAGCAGATGGGCCACAGTATCCAAAAAATGTGTATTTGGGTGAGCAACTGGCAGGAATCACTATGACTCTCTTAAGGTAGCCAAAGCTTCGTCACCAGTTGAATCACATTTTCAAAGTCAAGAAACCCCAGGCAAGAGTAACGATGTTTCTCTAAAGATAAACGAGTAGTGGCGTATCGCTTCAGGCAGACTGGCCACAGTATCTAAAAAAACGTGTATTTGGGTGAGCAACTGGCTGTAATCAATATGACTCTCTTAAGGTAGCCAATGCCTCGTCACCAGGAGATTCATGTCGCCAAACTCGAAGAAACCCTGGCCAGAGCGATGATGACCCTGTTAGGAAACACAATTAGTGACATACCGCATCTGGCAGATTGCACACAGGAAGAAAGTAGTGTGAATCTGTGTGCGCAAATGGCAGGAGTAACTATTCCTCCCTTAAGGTAGACAACGCCTCGTCGCCAGTAGTATCACATCTTCAAAGTCAAGACACCCCTGGTAAGAGTATCGATGTTTCTTTTAAGATACACAAATAGTGGCGTATCGTTTCAGGCAGACTGGCCACAGTATGTAAAAAATGGGTATTTGGGTGAGCAACTGGCAGGAATCACTATGACTCTCTTAAGATAGCCAATGCCCCGTCACCAGTAGAATCATATCTTCAAAGTCAAGAAACCCCTGGCAAGAGTAACGATATTTCACTTAAGATACACAACTAGTGGCGTATCACTTAGGGCAGACTGGCCGCAGTATCTAAGAAATGTGTATTAGTGTGAGCAGCCGGCAGGAATCACTATTACTCTCTTCAGGTAGCCAATGCCTTGTCACCAGTACAAACACATCTTCAAAGTCAAGAAACCCCTGGTAAGAGGAACGATAAATCTTTTAACATACACAACAGGTGGCGTATCGCTTCAGGCAGACGGGCCACTGTATCTAGAAAATGTGTATTTGGGTGAGCAACTAGCAGGAATCACCATGACTCTCTTAAGGTAGCCAATGCCTCGTCACCAGCGAGAATCACATCAGCAACTTCAAGAAAACCCTGGCAAGAGTAACGATGTATCTCTTAAGGTATTCAACTAGTGGCGTATCGCATCAGGCAGACTGGCCACAGTGTCTAAAAAATGTGTATTTCGGTGAGCAACTAGCAGGAATCACTATGACTGTCTTAAGGAAGCCAATCCTTCGTAACGAGTAGAATCACATCAGCAACTGCAAGAAACTCCTTGCAGCAATAACGATGTTTGTCTTATGATAAATGAATAGTGGCATAGCGCTTTGGGCAAACTGGCCACAGTATCTAAAAAGTGTGTATTTGAGTAAGCAACTGGCTGGAATCACTATGAGTCTCTTAAGGTAGACAACGCCTCGTCACCAGTTGAATTACATCTCCAAAGTCAAGAAATCCCTGGCAAGAGTAATGATGTTTCTCTTAAGATACACAAAGAGTGGCGTATCGATTTGGGCAGACTGGCAACAGTACGTAAAAAATGTGTCGTTGGTGAGCAACTGGCAGGAATCACTATGAATCTCTTAAGGTAGCCAATGGTTCGTCACCAGCAGAATCACATCTTGAAAGTCAAGAAACCCCTGGCAAGTGTAACGAGGTTTCTCTTAAGATACACAACTAGTGGCGTATCGCTTGCGGTAGACTGGCCACAGTATCTAAATAATGTTTATTTGGGTGAGCAACTTGCAGGAATCATTATGACACTCGTAAGGTAACCAATGCCTCGTCACCAGGAGAATCGTATCAACAAACTCGAAGAAACCCTGGCAAGAGCAACGATGAATCTGTTAAGATTCGCAACAAGTGACATATCGCATCTGGCAGATTGCCCACAGTATGAAAGAAGTGTGAATGTGTGTGAGCAAATGGCAGGAGTTACTAATCCTCTCTTACGGTAGACAACGCCTCGTAACCAGTAGTATAACATCTTCAATGTCAAGAAACCCCTGGCAGGAGGAACGTTATATCTCTACAGATAAACTACTAGTGGCATATCGGTTTGGGCAGACTGGCCACACTATCTAAGAAATGTGTATTTGGGTGAGCAACTGGCAAGAATCACTATGACTCTCTTAAGGTAGCCAATGCCTCGTCACCAGTAGAATGACATCTACAAAGTTAAGAAATACCTGGAAAGAGTAACGACGATTCTCTTAAGATACACAACTAGTGGCATATCGCTTCTGGCAGACTGGCCACAGTATATAAAAAATGTGTATTTGTGTGAGCAACTTGCAGGAATCACTATGATTCTGTTAAGGTAACCAATGCCACGTCACCAGGAGTATCGTATCAGCGAACTCGAAGAAACGCTGGCTGGAGGACCAATGACTCTCTTAGGATACACAACTAGTGACATGTTGCACCTCGCAGATCGGCCACAAACAGAAATTGGTGTCAATTTGTGTGAGCAAATGGCAGGAGTAACTATTCCTCTCTTAAGGTAGCCAATGCCCCGTTACCAGTAGAATCGCATTTCAAAGTCACGAGACCCCTGGCAAGTGTAACGATAATTCTCTTAAGATACACAACTAGTGGCGTATCGCTTCAGACAGATTGGCCACTGTATTTACAAAATGTGTATCTGGGTGAGAAACTACCAGGAATCACTATGTCTCTCTGAACGAAGCCAATGCTTCGTCAACACGACAATCACATCAGCAACTGCAAGAAACCCTGGCAGGAATAACGATGTTTGTCTTAGGAGTAAGAACTAGTGGTATACTGCTGTCAGCAGATGGGCCACAGTATCCAAAAAATGTGTATTTGGGTGAGCAACTGGCAGGAATCACTATGACTCTCTTAAGGTAGCCAAAGCTTCGTCACCAGTTGAATCACATTTTCAAAGTCAAGAAACCCCAGGCAAGAGTAACGATGTTTCTCTAAAGATAAACGAGTAGTGGCGTATCGCTTCAGGCAGACTGGCCACAGTATCTAAAAAAACGTGTATTTGGGTGAGCAACTGGCTGTAATCAATATGACTCTCTTAAGGTAGCCGATGCCTCGTCACCAGGAGATTCATGTCGCCAAACTCGAAGAAACCCTGGCCAGAGCGATGATGACCCTGTTAGGAAACACAATTAGTGACATACCGCATCTGGCAGATTGCACACAGGAAGAAAGTAGTGTGAATCTGTGTGCGCAAATGGCAGGAGTAACTATTCCTCCCTTAAGGTAGACAACGCCTCGTCGCCAGTAGTATCACATCTTCAAAGTCAAGACACCCCTGGTAAGAGTATCGATGTTTCTTTTAAGATACACAAATAGTGGCGTATCGTTTCAGGCAGACTGGCCACAGTATGTAAAAAATGGGTATTTGGGTGAGCAACTGGCAGGAATCACTATGACTCTCTTAAGTTAGCCAATGCCCCGTCACCAGTAGAATCATATCTTCAAAGTCAAGAAACCCCTGGCAAGAGTAACGATATTTCACTTAAGATACACAACTAGTGGCGTATCACTTAGGGCAGACTGGCCGCAGTATCTAAGAAATGTGTATTAGTGTGAGCAGCCGGCAGGAATCACTATTACTCTCTTCAGGTAGCCAATGCCTTGTCACCAGTACAAACACATCTTCAAAGTCAAGAAACCCCTGGTAAGAGGAACGATAAATCTTTTAACATACACAACAGGTGGCGTATCGCTTCAGGCAGACGGGCCACTGTATCTAGAAAATGTGTATTTGGGTGAGCAACTAGCAGGAATCACCATGACTCTCTTAAGGTAGCCAATGCCTCGTCACCAGCGAGAATCACATCAGCAACTTCAAGAAAACCCTGGCAAGAGTAACGATGTATCTCTTAAGGTATTCAACTAGTGGCGTATCGCATCAGGCAGACTGGCCACAGTGTCTAAAAAATGTGTATTTCGGTGAGCAACTAGCAGGAATCACTATGACTGTCTTAAGGAAGCCAATCCTTCGTAACGAGTAGAATCACATCAGCAACTGCAAGAAACTCCTTGCAGCAATAACGATGTTTGTCTTATGATAAATGAATAGTGGCATAGCGCTTTGGGCAAACTGGCCACAGTATCTAAAAAGTGTGTATTTGAGTAAGCAACTGGCTGGAATCACTATGAGTCTCTTAAGGTAGACAACGCCTCGTCACCAGTTGAATTACATCTCCAAAGTCAAGAAATCCCTGGCAAGAGTAATGATGTTTCTCTTAAGATACACAAAGAGTGGCGTATCGATTTGGGCAGACTGGCAACAGTACGTAAAAAATGTGTCGTTGGTGAGCAACTGGCAGGAATCACTATGAATCTCTTAAGGTAGCCAATGGTTCGTCACCAGCAGAATCACATCTTGAAAGTCAAGAAACCCCTGGCAAGTGTAACGAGGTTTCTCTTAAGATACACAACTAGTGGCGTATCGCTTGCGGTAGACTGGCCACAGTATCTAAATAATGTTTATTTGGGTGAGCAACTTGCAGGAATCATTATGACACTCGTAAGGTAACCAATGCCTCGTCACCAGGAGAATCGTATCAACAAACTCGAAGAAACCCTGGCAAGAGCAACGATGAATCTGTTAAGATTCGCAACAAGTGACATATCGCATCTGGCAGATTGCCCACAGTATGAAAGAAGTGTGAATGTGTGTGAGCAAATGGCAGGAGTTACTAATCCTCTCTTACGGTAGACAACGCCTCGTAACCAGTAGTATAACATCTTCAATGTCAAGAAACCCCTGGCAGGAGGAACGTTATATCTCTACAGATAAACTACTAGTGGCATATCGGTTTGGGCAGACTGGCCACACTATCTAAGAAATGTGTATTTGGGTGAGCAACTGGCAAGAATCACTATGACTCTCTTAAGGTAGCCAATGCCTCGTCACCAGTAGAATGACATCTACAAAGTTAAGAAATACCTGGAAAGAGTAACGACGATTCTCTTAAGATACACAACTAGTGGCATATCGCTTCCGGCAGACTGGCCACAGTATATAAAAAATGTGTATTTGTGTGAGCAACTTGCAGGAATCACTATGATTCTGTTAAGGTAACCAATGCCAAGTCACCAGGAGTATCGTATCAGCGAACTCGAAGAAACGCTGGCTGGAGGACCAATGACTCTCTTAGGATACACAACTAGTGACATGTTGCACCTCGCAGATCGGCCACAAACAGAAATTGGTGTCAATTTGTGTGAGCAAATGGCAGGAGTAACTATTCCTCTCTTAAGGTAGCCAATGCCCCGTTACCAGTAGAATCGCATTTCAAAGTCACGAGACCCCTGGCAAGTGTAACGATAATTCTCTTAAGATACACAACTAGTGGCGTATCGCTTCAGACAGATTGGCCACTGTATTTACAAAATGTGTATCTGGGTGAGAAACTACCAGGAATCACTATGTCTCTCTGAACGAAGCCAATGCTTCGTCAACACGACAATCACATCAGCAACTGCAAGAAACCCTGGCAGGAATAACGATGTTTGTCTTAGGAGTAAGAACTAGTGGTATACCGCTGTCAGCAGATGGGCCACAGTATCCAAAAAATGTGTATTTGGGTGAGCAACTGGCAGGAATCACTATGACTCTCTTAAGGTAGCCAAAGCTTCGTCACCAGTTGAATCACATTTTCAAAGTCAAGAAACCCCAGGCAAGAGTAACGATGTTTCTCTAAAGATAAACGAGTAGTGGCGTATCGCTTCAGGCAGACTGGCCACAGTATCTAAAAAAACGTGTATTTGGGTGAGCAACTGGCTGTAATCAATATGACTCTCTTAAGGTAGCCAATGCCTCGTCACCAGGAGATTCATGTCGCCAAACTCGAAGAAACCCTGGTCAGAGCGATGATGACCCTGTTAGGAAACACAATTAGTGACATACCGCATCTGGCAGATTGCACACAGGAAGAAAGTAGTGTGAATCTGTGTGCGCAAATGGCAGGAGTAACTATTCCTCCCTTAAGGTAGACAACGCCTCGTCGCCAGTAGTATCACATCTTCAAAGTCAAGACACCCCTGGTAAGAGTATCGATGTTTCTTTTAAGATACACAAATAGTGGCGTATCGTTTCAGGCAGACTGGCCACAGTATGTAAAAAATGGGTATTTGGGTGAGCAACTGGCAGGAATCACTATGACTCTCTTAAGATAGCCAATGCCCCGTCACCAGTAGAATCATATCTTCAAAGTCAAGAAACCCCTGGCAAGAGTAACGATATTTCACTTAAGATACACAACTAGTGGCGTATCACTTAGGGCAGACTGGCCGCAGTATCTAAGAAATGTGTATTAGTGTGAGCAGCCGGCAGGAATCACTATTACTCTCTTCAGGTAGCCAATGCCTTGTCACCAGTACAAACACATCTTCAAAGTCAAGAAACCCCTGGTAAGAGGAACGATAAATCTTTTAACATACACAACAGGTGGCGTATCGCTTCAGGCAGACGGGCCACTGTATCTAGAAAATGTGTATTTGGGTGAGCAACTAGCAGGAATCACCATGACTCTCTTAAGGTAGCCAATGCCTCGTCACCAGCGAGAATCACATCAGCAACTTCAAGAAAACCCTGGCAAGAGTAACGATGTATCTCTTAAGGTATTCAACTAGTGGCGTATCGCATCAGGCAGACTGGCCACAGTGTCTAAAAAATGTGTATTTCGGTGAGCAACTAGCAGGAATCACTATGACTGTCTTAAGGAAGCCAATCCTTCGTAACGAGTAGAATCACATCAGCAACTGCAAGAAACTCCTTGCAGCAATAACGATGTTTGTCTTATGATAAATGAATAGTGGCATAGCGCTTTGGGCAAACTGGCCACAGTATCTAAAAAGTGTGTATTTGAGTAAGCAACTGGCTGGAATCACTATGAGTCTCTTAAGGTAGACAACGCCTCGTCACCAGTTGAATTACATCTCCAAAGTCAAGAAATCCCTGGCAAGAGTAATGATGTTTCTCTTAAGATACACAAAGAGTGGCGTATCGATTTGGGCAGACTGGCAACAGTACGTAAAAAATGTGTCGTTGGTGAGCAACTGGCAGGAATCACTATGAATCTCTTAAGGTAGCCAATGGTTCGTCACCAGCAGAATCACATCTTGAAAGTCAAGAAACCCCTGGCAAGTGTAACGAGGTTTCTCTTAAGATACACAACTAGTGGCGTATCGCTTGCGGTAGACTGGCCACAGTATCTAAATAATGTTTATTTGGGTGAGCAACTTGCAGGAATCATTATGACACTCGTAAGGTAACCAATGCCTCGTCACCAGGAGAATCGTATCAACAAACTCGAAGAAACCCTGGCAAGAGCAACGATGAATCTGTTAAGATTCGCAACAAGTGACATATCGCATCTGGCAGATTGCCCACAGGATGAAAGAAGTGTGAATGTGTGTGAGCAAATGGCAGGAGTTACTAATCCTCTCTTACGGTAGACAACGCCTCGTAACCAGTAGTATAACATCTTCAATGTCAAGAAACCCCTGGCAGGAGGAACATTATATCTCTACAGATAAACTACTAGTGGCATATCGGTTCCGGCAGACTGGCCACACTATCTAAGAAATGTGTATTTGGGTGAGCAACTGGCAAGAATCACTATGACTCTCTTAAGGTAGCCAATGCCTCGTCACCAGTAGAATGACATCTACAAAGTTAAGAAATGCCTGGAAAGAGTAACGACGATTCTCTTAAGATACACAACTAGTGGCATATCGCTTCCGGCAGACTGGCCACAGTATATAAAAAATGTGTATTTGTGTGAGCAACTTGCAGGAATCACTATGATTCTGTTAAGGTAACCAATGCCACGTCACCAGGAGTATCGTATCAGCGAACTCGAAGAAACGCTGGCTGGAGGACCAATGACTCTCTTAGGATACACAACTAGTGACATGTTGCACCTCGCAGATCGGCCACAAACAGAAATTGGTGTCAATTTGTGTGAGCAAATGGCAGGAGTAACTATTCCTCTCTTAAGGTAGCCAATGCCCCGTTACCAGTAGAATCGCATTTCAAAGTCACGAGACCCCTGGCAAGTGTAACGATAATTCTCTTAAGATACACAACTAGTGGCGTATCGCTTCAGACAGATTGGCCACTGTATTTACAAAATGTGTATCTGGGTGAGAAACTACCAGGAATCACTATGTCTCTCTGAACGAAGCCAATGCTTCGTCAACACGACAATCACATCAGCAACTGCAAGAAACCCTGGCAGGAATAACGATGTTTGTCTTAGGAGTAAGAACTAGTGGTATACCGCTGTCAGCAGATGGGCCACAGTATCCAAAAAATGTGTATTTGGGTGAGCAACTGGCAGGAATCACTATGACTCTCTTAAGGTAGCCAAAGCTTCGTCACCAGTTGAATCACATTTTCAAAGTCAAGAAACCCCAGGCAAGAGTAACGATGTTTCTCTAAAGATAAACGAGTAGTGGCGTATCGCTTCAGGCAGACTGGCCACAGTATCTAAAAAAACGTGTATTTGGGTGAGCAACTGGCTGTAATCAATATGACTCTCTTAAGGTAGCCAATGCCTCGTCACCAGGAGATTCATGTCGCCAAACTCGAAGAAACCCTGGCCAGAGCGATGATGACCCTGTTAGGAAACACAATTAGTGACATACCGCATCTGGCAGATTGCACACAGGAAGAAAGTAGTGTGAATCTGTGTGCGCAAATGGCAGGAGTAACTATTCCTCCCTTAAGGTAGACAACGCCTCGTCGCCAGTAGTATCACATCTTCAAAGTCAAGACACCCCTGGTAAGAGTATCGATGTTTCTTTTAAGATACACAAATAGTGGCGTATCGTTTCAGGCAGACTGGCCACAGTATGTAAAAAATGGGTATTTGGGTGAGCAACTGGCAGGAATCACTATGACTCTCTTAAGATAGCCAATGCCCCGTCACCAGTAGAATCATATCTTCAAAGTCAAGAAACCCCTGGCAAGAGTAACGATATTTCACTTAAGATACACAACTAGTGGCGTATCACTTAGGGCAGACTGGCCGCAGTATCTAAGAAATGTGTATTAGTGTGAGCAACCGGCAGGAATCACTATTACTCTCTTCAGGTAGCCAATGCCTTGTCACCAGTACAAACACATCTTCAAAGTCAAGAAACCCCTGGTAAGAGGAACGATAAATCTTTTAACATACACAACAGGTGGCGTATCGCTTCAGGCAGACGGGCCACTGTATCTAGAAAATGTGTATTTGGGTGAGCAACTAGCAGGAATCACCATGACTCTCTTAAGGTAGCCAATGCCTCGTCACCAGCGAGAATCACATCAGCAACTTCAAGAAAACCCTGGCAAGAGTAACGATGTATCTCTTAAGGTATTCAACTAGTGGCGTATCGCATCAGGCAGACTGGCCACAGTGTCTAAAAAATGTGTATTTCGGTGAGCAACTAGCAGGAATCACTATGACTGTCTTAAGGAAGCCAATCCTTCGTAACGAGTAGAATCACATCAGCAACTGCAAGAAACTCCTTGCAGCAATAACGATGTTTGTCTTATGATAAATGAATAGTGGCATAGCGCTTTGGGCAAACTGGCCACAGTATCTAAAAAGTGTGTATTTGAGTAAGCAACTGGCTGGAATCACTATGAGTCTCTTAAGGTAGACAACGCCTCGTCACCAGTTGAATTACATCTCCAAAGTCAAGAAATCCCTGGCAAGAGTAATGATGTTTCTCTTAAGATACACAAAGAGTGGCGTATCGATTTGGGCAGACTGGCAACAGTACGTAAAAAATGTGTCGTTGGTGAGCAACTGGCAGGAATCACTATGAATCTCTTAAGGTAGCCAATGGTTCGTCACCAGCAGAATCACATCTTGAAAGTCAAGAAACCCCTGGCAAGTGTAACGAGGTTTCTCTTAAGATACACAACTAGTGGCGTATCGCTTGCGGTAGACTGGCCACAGTATCTAAATAATGTTTATTTGGGTGAGCAACTTGCAGGAATCATTATGACACTCGTAAGGTAACCAATGCCTCGTCACCAGGAGAATCGTATCAACAAACTCGAAGAAACCCTGGCAAGAGCAACGATGAATCTGTTAAGATTCGCAACAAGTGACATATCGCATCTGGCAGATTGCCCACAGGATGAAAGAAGTGTGAATGTGTGTGAGCAAATGGCAGGAGTTACTAATCCTCTCTTACGGTAGACAACGCCTCGTAACCAGTAGTATAACATCTTCAATGTCAAGAAACCCCTGGCAGGAGGAACGTTATATCTCTACAGATAAACTACTAGTGGCATATCGGTTTGGGCAGACTGGCCACACTATCTAAGAAATGTGTATTTGGGTGAGCAACTGGCAAGAATCACTATGACTCTCTTAAGGTAGCCAATGCCTCGTCACCAGTAGAATGACATCTACAAAGTTAAGAAATACCTGGAAAGAGTAACGACGATTCTCTTAAGATACACAACTAGTGGCATATCGCTTCCGGCAGACTGGCCACAGTATATAAAAAATGTGTATTTGTGTGAGCAACTTGCAGGAATCACTATGATTCTGTTAAGGTAACCAATGCCACGTCACCAGGAGTATCGTATCAGCGAACTCGAAGAAACGCTGGCTGGAGGACCAATGACTCTCTTAGGATACACAACTAGTGACATGTTGCACCTCGCAGATCGGCCACAAACAGAAATTGGTGTCAATTTGTGTGAGCAAATGGCAGGAGTCACTATTCCTCTCTTAAGGTAGCCAATGCGCCGTTACCAGTAGAATCGCATTTCAAAGTCACGAGACCCCTGGCAAGTGTAACGATAATTCTCTTAAGATACACAACTAGTGGCGTATCGCTTCAGACAGATTGGCCACTGTATTTACAAAATGTGTATCTGGGTGAGAAACTACCAGGAATCACTATGTCTCTCTGAACGAAGCCAATGCTTCGTCAACACGACAATCACATCAGCAACTGCAAGAAACCCTGGCAGGAATAACGATGTTTGTCTTAGGAGTAAGAACTAGTGGTATACCGCTGTCAGCAGATGGGCCACAGTATCCAAAAAATGTGTATTTGGGTGAGCAACTGGCAGGAATCACTATGACTCTCTTAAGGTAGCCAAAGCTTCGTCACCAGTTGAATCACATTTTCAAAGTCAAGAAACCCCAGGCAAGAGTAACGATGTTTCTCTAAAGATAAACGAGTAGTGGCGTATCGCTTCAGGCAGACTGGCCACAGTATCTAAAAAAACGTGTATTTGGGTGAGCAACTGGCTGTAATCAATATGACTCTCTTAAGGTAGCCAATGCCTCGTCACCAGGAGATTCATGTCGCCAAACTCGAAGAAACCCTGGCCAGAGCGATGATGACCCTGTTAGGAAACACAATTAGTGACATACCGCATCTGGCAGATTGCACACAGGAAGAAAGTAGTGTGAATCTGTGTGCGCAAATGGCAGGAGTAACTATTCCTCCCTTAAGGTAGACAACGCCTCGTCGCCAGTAGTATCACATCTTCAAAGTCAAGACACCCCTGGTAAGAGTATCGATGTTTCTTTTAAGATACACAAATAGTGGCGTATCGTTTCAGGCAGACTGGCCACAGTATGTAAAAAATGGGTATTTGGGTGAGCAACTGGCAGGAATCACTATGACTCTCTTAAGATAGCCAATGCCCCGTCACCAGTAGAATCATATCTTCAAAGTCAAGAAACCCCTGGCAAGAGTAACGATATTTCACTTAAGATACACAACTAGTGGCGTATCACTTAGGGCAGACTGGCCGCAGTATCTAAGAAATGTGTATTAGTGTGAGCAGCCGGCAGGAATCACTATTACTCTCTTCAGGTAGCCAATGCCTTGTCACCAGTACAAACACATCTTCAAAGTCAAGAAACCCCTGGTAAGAGGAACGATAAATCTTTTAACATACACAACAGGTGGCGTATCGCTTCAGGCAGACGGGCCACTGTATCTAGAAAATGTGTATTTGGGTGAGCAACTAGCAGGAATCACCATGACTCTCTTAAGGTAGCCAATGCCTCGTCACCAGCGAGAATCACATCAGCAACTTCAAGAAAACCCTGGCAAGAGTAACGATGTATCTCTTAAGGTATTCAACTAGTGGCGTATCGCATCAGGCAGACTGGCCACAGTGTCTAAAAAATGTGTATTTCGGTGAGCAACTAGCAGGAATCACTATGACTGTCTTAAGGAAGCCAATCCTTCGTAACGAGTAGAATCACATCAGCAACTGCAAGAAACTCCTTGCAGCAATAACGATGTTTGTCTTATGATAAATGAATAGTGGCATAGCGCTTTGGGCAAACTGGCCACAGTATCTAAAAAGTGTGTATTTGAGTAAGCAACTGGCTGGAATCACTATGAGTCTCTTAAGGTAGACAACGCCTCGTCACCAGTTGAATTACATCTCCAAAGTCAAGAAATCCGTGGCAAGAGTAATGATGTTTCTCTTAAGATACACAAAGAGTGGCGTATCGATTTGGGCAGACTGGCAACAGTACGTAAAAAATGTGTCGTTGGTGAGCAACTGGCAGGAATCACTATGAATCTCTTAAGGTAGCCAATGGTTCGTCACCAGCAGAATCACATCTTGAAAGTCAAGAAACCCCTGGCAAGTGTAACGAGGTTTCTCTTAAGATACACAACTAGTGGCGTATCGCTTGCGGTAGACTGGCCACAGTATCTAAATAATGTTTATTTGGGTGAGCAACTTGCAGGAATCATTATGACACTCGTAAGGTAACCAATGCCTCGTCACCAGGAGAATCGTATCAACAAACTCGAAGAAACCCTGGCAAGAGCAACGATGAATCTGTTAAGATTCGCAACAAGTGACATATCGCATCTGGCAGATTGCCCACAGGATGAAAGAAGTGTGAATGTGTGTGAGCAAATGGCAGGAGTTACTAATCCTCTCTTACGGTAGACAACGCCTCGTAACCAGTAGTATAACATCTTCAATGTCAAGAAACCCCTGGCAGGAGGAACGTTATATCTCTACAGATAAACTACTAGTGGCATATCGGTTCCGGCAGACTGGCCACACTATCTAAGAAATGTGTATTTGGGTGAGCAACTGGCAAGAATCACTATGACTCTCTTAAGGTAGCCAATGCCTCGTCACCAGTAGAATGACATCTACAAAGTTAAGAAATGCCTGGAAAGAGTAACGACGATTCTCTTAAGATACACAACTAGTGGCATATCGCTTCCGGCAGACTGGCCACAGTATATAAAAAATGTGTATTTGTGTGAGCAACTTGCAGGAATCACTATGATTCTGTTAAGGTAACCAATGCCACGTCACCAGGAGTATCGTATCAGCGAACTCGAAGAAACGCTGGCTGGAGGACCAATGACTCTCTTAGGATACACAACTAGTGACATGTTGCACCTCGCAGATCGGCCACAAACAGAAATTGGTGTCAATTTGTGTGAGCAAATGGCAGGAGTAACTATTCCTCTCTTAAGGTAGCCAATGCCCCGTTACCAGTAGAATCGCATTTCAAAGTCACGAGACCCCTGGCAAGTGTAACGATAATTCTCTTAAGATACACAACTAGTGGCGTATCGCTTCAGACAGATTGGCCACTGTATTTACAAAATGTGTATCTGGGTGAGAAACTACCAGGAATCACTATGTCTCTCTGAACGAAGCCAATGCTTCGTCAACACGACAATCACATCAGCAACTGCAAGAAACCCTGGCAGGAATAACGATGTTTGTCTTAGGAGTAAGAACTAGTGGTATACCGCTGTCAGCAGATGGGCCACAGTATCCAAAAAATGTGTATTTGGGTGAGCAACTGGCAGGAATCACTATGACTCTCTTAAGGTAGCCAAAGCTTCGTCACCAGTTGAATCACATTTTCAAAGTCAAGAAACCCCAGGCAAGAGTAACGATGTTTCTCTAAAGATAAACGAGTAGTGGCGTATCGCTTCAGGCAGACTGGCCACAGTATCTAAAAAAACGTGTATTTGGGTGAGCAACTGGCTGTAATCAATATGACTCTCTTAAGGTAGCCAATGCCTCGTCACCAGGAGATTCATGTCGCCAAACTCGAAGAAACCCTGGCCAGAGCGATGATGACCCTGTTAGGAAACACAATTAGTGACATACCGCATCTGGCAGATTGCACACAGGAAGAAAGTAGTGTGAATCTGTGTGCGCAAATGGCAGGAGTAACTATTCCTCCCTTAAGGTAGACAACGCCTCGTCGCCAGTAGTATCACATCTTCAAAGTCAAGACACCCCTGGTAAGAGTATCGATGTTTCTTTTAAGATACACAAATAGTGGCGTATCGTTTCAGGCAGACTGGCCACAGTATGTAAAAAATGGGTATTTGGGTGAGCAACTGGCAGGAATCACTATGACTCTCTTAAGATAGCCAATGCCCCGTCACCAGTAGAATCATATCTTCAAAGTCAAGAAACCCCTGGCAAGAGTAACGATATTTCACTTAAGATACACAACTAGTGGCGTATCACTTAGGGCAGACTGGCCGCAGTATCTAAGAAATGTGTATTAGTGTGAGCAACCGGCAGGAATCACTATTACTCTCTTCAGGTAGCCAATGCCTTGTCACCAGTACAAACACATCTTCAAAGTCAAGAAACCCCTGGTAAGAGGAACGATAAATCTTTTAACATACACAACAGGTGGCGTATCGCTTCAGGCAGACGGGCCACTGTATCTAGAAAATGTGTATTTGGGCGAGCAACTAGCAGGAATCACCATGACTCTCTTAAGGTAGCCAATGCCTCGTCACCAGCGAGAATCACATCAGCAACTTCAAGAAAACCCTGGCAAGAGTAACGATGTATCTCTTAAGGTATTCAACTAGTGGCGTATCGCATCAGGCAGACTGGCCACAGTGTCTAAAAAATGTGTATTTCGGTGAGCAACTAGCAGGAATCACTATGACTGTCTTAAGGAAGCCAATCCTTCGTAACGAGTAGAATCACATCAGCAACTGCAAGAAACTCCTTGCAGCAATAACGATGTTTGTCTTATGATAAATGAATAGTGGCATAGCGCTTTGGGCAAACTGGCCACAGTATCTAAAAAGTGTGTATTTGAGTAAGCAACTGGCTGGATTCACTATGAGTCTCTTAAGGTAGACAACGCCTCGTCACCAGTTGAATTACATCTCCAAAGTCAAGAAATCCCTGGCAAGAGTAATGATGTTTCTCTTAAGATACACAAAGAGTGGCGTATCGATTTGGGCAGACTGGCAACAGTACGTAAAAAATGTGTCGTTGGTGAGCAACTGGCAGGAATCACTATGAATCTCTTAAGGTAGCCAATGGTTCGTCACCAGCAGAATCACATCTTGAAAGTCAAGAAACCCCTGGCAAGTGTAACGAGGTTTCTCTTAAGATACACAACTAGTGGCGTATCGCTTGCGGTAGACTGGCCACAGTATCTAAATAATGTTTATTTGGGTGAGCAACTTGCAGGAATCATTATGACACTCGTAAGGTAACCAATGCCTCGTCACCAGGAGAATCGTATCAACAAACTCGAAGAAACCCTGGCAAGAGCAACGATGAATCTGTTAAGATTCGCAACAAGTGACATATCGCATCTGGCAGATTGCCCACAGGATGAAAGAAGTGTGAATGTGTGTGAGCAAATGGCAGGAGTTACTAATCCTCTCTTACGGTAGACAACGCCTCGTAACCAGTAGTATAACATCTTCAATGTCAAGAAACCCCTGGCAGGAGGAGCGTTATATCTCTACAGATAAACTACTAGTGGCATATCGGTTTGGGCAGACTGGCCACACTATCTAAGAAATGTGTATTTGGGTGAGCAACTGGCAAGAATCACTATGACTCTCTTAAGGTAGCCAATGCCTCGTCACCAGTAGAATGACATCTACAAAGTTAAGAAATACCTGGAAAGAGTAACGACGATTCTCTTAAGATACACAACTAGTGGCATATCGCTTCCGGCAGACTGGCCACAGTATATAAAAAATGTGTATTTGTGTGAGCAACTTGCAGGAATCACTATGATTCTGTTAAGGTAACCAATGCCACGTCACCAGGAGTATCGTATCAGCGAACTCGAAGAAACGCTGGCTGGAGGACCAATGACTCTCTTAGGATACACAACTAGTGACATGTTGCACCTCGCAGATCGGCCACAAACAGAAATTGGTGTCAATTTGTGTGAGCAAATGGCAGGAGTAACTATTCCTCTCTTAAGGTAGCCAATGCCCCGTTACCAGTAGAATCGCATTTCAAAGTCACGAGACCCCTGGCAAGTGTAACGATAATTCTCTTAAGATACACAACTAGTGGCGTATCGCTTCAGACAGATTGGCCACTGTATTTACAAAATGTGTATCTGGGTGAGAAACTACCAGGAATCACTATGTCTCTCTGAACGAAGCCAATGCTTCGTCAACACGACAATCACATCAGCAACTGCAAGAAACCCTGGCAGGAATAACGATGTTTGTCTTAGGAGTAAGAACTAGTGGTAGACCGCTGTCAGCAGATGGGCCACAGTATCCAAAAAATGTGTATTTGGGTGAGCAACTGGCAGGAATCACTATGACTCTCTTAAGGTTGCCAAAGCTTCGTCACCAGTTGAATCACATTTTCAAAGTCAAGAAACCCCAGGCAAGAGTAACGATGTTTCTCTAAAGATAAACGAGTAGTGGCGTATCGCTTCAGGCAGACTGGCCACAGTATCTAAAAAAACGTGTATTTGGGTGAGCAACTGGCTGTAATCAATATGACTCTCTTAAGGTAGCCAATGCCTCGTCACCAGGAGATTCATGTCGCCAAACTCGAAGAAACCCTGGCCAGAGCGATGATGACCCTGTTAGGAAACACAATTAGTGACATACCGCATCTGGCAGATTGCACACAGGAAGAAAGTAGTGTGAATCTGTGTGCGCAAATGGCAGGAGTAACTATTCCTCCCTTAAGGTAGACAACGCCTCGTCGCCAGTAGTATCACATCTTCAAAGTCAAGACACCCCTGGTAAGAGTATCGATGTTTCTTTTAAGATACACAAATAGTGGCGTATCGTTTCAGGCAGACTGGCCACAGTATGTAAAAAATGGGTATTTGGGTGAGCAACTGGCAGGAATCACTATGACTCTCTTAAGATAGCCAATGCCCCGTCACCAGTAGAATCATATCTTCAAAGTCAAGAAACCCCTGGCAAGAGTAACGATATTTCACTTAAGATACACAACTAGTGGCGTATCACTTAGGGCAGACTGGCCGCAGTATCTAAGAAATGTGTATTAGTGTGAGCAACCGGCAGGAATCACTATTACTCTCTTCAGGTAGCCAATGCCTTGTCACCAGTACAAACACATCTTCAAAGTCAAGAAACCCCTGGTAAGAGGAACGATAAATCTTTTAACATACACAACAGGTGGCGTATCGCTTCAGGCAGACGGGCCACTGTATCTAGAAAATGTGTATTTGGGTGAGCAACTAGCAGGAATCACCATGACTCTCTTAAGGTAGCCAATGCCTCGTCACCAGCGAGAATCACATCAGCAACTTCAAGAAAACCCTGGCAAGAGTAACGATGTATCTCCTAAGGTATTCAACTAGTGGCGTATCGCATCAGGCAGACTGGCCACAGTGTCTAAAAAATGTGTATTTCGGTGAGCAACTAGCAGGAATCACTATGACTGTCTTAAGGAAGCCAATCCTTCGTAACGAGTAGAATCACATCAGCAACTGCAAGAAACTCCTTGCAGCAATAACGATGTTTGTCTTATGATAAATGAATAGTGGCATAGCGCTTTGGGCAAACTGGCCACAGTATCTAAAAAGTGTGTATTTGAGTAAGCAACTGGCTGGAATCACTATGAGTCTCTTAAGGTAGACAACGCCTCGTCACCAGTTGAATTACATCTCCAAAGTCAAGAAATCCCTGGCAAGAGTAATGATGTTTCTCTTAAGATACACAACTAGTGGCGTATCGCTTGCGGTAGACTGGCCACAGTATCTAAATAATGTTTATTTGGGTGAGCAACTTGCAGGAATCATTATGACACTCGTAAGGTAACCAATGCCTCGTCACCAGGAGAATCGTATCAACAAACTCGAAGAAACCCTGGCAAGAGCAACGATGAATCTGTTAAGATTCGCAACAAGTGACATATCGCATCTGGCAGATTGCCCACAGGATGAAAGAAGTGTGAATGTGTGTGAGCAAATGGCAGGAGTTACTAATCCTCTCTTACGGTAGACAACGCCTCGTAACCAGTAGTATAACATCTTCAATGTCAAGAAACCCCTGGCAGGAGGAACGTTATATCTCTACAGATAAACTACTAGTGGCATATCGGTTTGGGCAGACTGCCCACACTATCTAAGAAATGTGTATTTGGGTGAGCAACTGGCAAGAATCACTATGACTCTCTTAAGGTAGCCAATGCCTCGTCACCAGTAGAATGGCATCTACAAAGTTAAGAAATACCTGGAAAGAGTAACGACGATTCTCTTAAGATACACAACTAGTGGCATATCGCATCCGGCAGACTGGCCACAGTATATAAAAAATGTGTATTTGTGTGAGCAACTTGCAGGAATCACTATGATTCTGTTAAGGTAACCAATGCCACGTCACCAGGAGTATCGTATCAGCGAACTCGAAGAAACGCTGGCTGGAGGACCAATGACTCTCTTAGGATACACAACTAGTGACATGTTGCACCTCGCAGATCGGCCACAAACAGAAATTGGTGTCAATTTGTGTGAGCAAATGGCAGGAGTAACTATTCCTCTCTTAAGGTAGCCAATGCCCCGTTACCAGTAGAATCGCATTTCAAAGTCACGAGACCCCTGGCAAGTGTAACGATAATTCTCTTAAGATACACAACTAGTGGCGTGTCGCTTCAGACAGATTGGCCACTGTATTTACAAAATGTGTATCTGGGTGAGAAACTACCAGGAATCACTATGTCTCTCTGAACGAAGCCAATGCTTCGTCAACACGACAATCACATCAGCAACTGCAAGAAACCCTGGCAGGAATAACGATGTTTGTCTTAGGAGTAAGAACTAGTGGTATACCGCTGTCAGCAGATGGGCCACAGTATCCAAAAAATGTCTATTTGGGTGAGCAACTGGCAGGAATCACTATGACTCTCTTAAGGTAGCCAAAGCTTCGTCACCAGTTGAATCACATTTTCAAAGTCAAGAAACCCCAGGCAAGAGTAACGATGTTTCTCTAAAGATAAACGAGTAGTGGCGTATCGCTTCAGGCAGACTGGCCACAGTATCTAAAAAAACGTGTATTTGGGTGAGCAACTGGCTGTAATCAATATGACTCTCTTAAGGTAGCCAATGCCTCGTCACCAGGAGATTCATGTCGCCAAACTCGAAGATACCCTGGCCAGAGCGATGATGACCCTGTTAGGAAACACAATTAGTGACATACCGCATCTGGCAGATTGCACACAGGAAGAAAGTAGTGTGAATCTGTGTGCGCAAATGGCAGGAGTAACTATTCCTCCCTTAAGGTAGACAACGCCTCGTCGCCAGTAGTATCACATCTTCAAAGTCAAGACACCCCTGGTAAGAGTATCGATGTTTCTTTTAAGATACACAAATAGTGGCGTATCGTTTCAGGCAGACTGGCCACAGTATGTAAAAAATGGGTATTTGGGTGAGCAACTGGCAGGAATCACTATGACTCTCTTAAGATAGCCAATGCCCCGTCACCAGTAGAATCATATCTTCAAAGTCAAGAAACCCCTGGCAAGAGTAACGATATTTCACTTAAGATACACAACTAGTGGCGTATCACTTAGGGCAGACTGGCCGCAGTATCTAAGAAATGTGTATTAGTGTGAGCAACCGGCAGGAATCACTATTACTCTCTTCAGGTAGCCAATGCCTTGTCACCAGTACAAACACATCTTCAAAGTCAAGAAACCCCTGGTAAGAGGAACGATAAATCTTTTAACATACACAACAGGTGGCGTATCGCTTCAGGCAGACGGGCCACTGTATCTAGAAAATGTGTATTTGGGTGAGCAACTAGCAGGAATCACCATGACTCTCTTAAGGTAGCCAATGCCTCGTCACCAGCGAGAATCACATCAGCAACTTCAAGAAAACCCTGGCAAGAGTAACGATGTATCTCTTAAGGTATTCAACTAGTGGCGTATCGCATCAGGCAGACTGGCCACAGTGTCTAAAAAATGTGTATTTCGGTGAGCAACTAGCAGGAATCACTATGACTGTCTTAAGGAAGCCAATCCTTCGTAACGAGTAGAATCACATCAGCAACTGCAAGAAACTCCTTGCAGCAATAACGATGTTTGTCTTATGATAAATGAATAGTGGCATAGCGCTTTGGGCAAACTGGCCACAGTATCTAAAAAGTGTGTATTTGAGTAAGCAACTGGCTGGAATCACTATGAGTCTCTTAAGGTAGACAACGCCTCGTCACCAGTTGAATTACATCTCCAAAGTCAAGAAATCCCTGGCAAGAGTAATGATGTTTCTCTTAAGATACACAACTAGTGGCGTATCGCTTGCGGTAGACTGGCCACAGTATCTAAATAATGTTTATTTGGGTGAGCAACTTGCAGGAATCATTATGACACTCGTAAGGTAACCAATGCCTCGTCACCAGGAGAATCGTATCAACAAACTCGAAGAAACCCTGGCAAGAGCAACGATGAATCTGTTAAGATTCGCAACAAGTGACATATCGCATCTGGCAGATTGCCCACAGGATGAAAGAAGTGTGAATGTGTGTGAGCAAATGGCAGGAGTTACTAATCCTCTCTTACGGTAGACAACGCCTCGTAACCAGTAGTATAACATCTTCAATGTCAAGAAACCCCTGGCAGGAGGAACGTTATATCTCTACAGATAAACTACTAGTGGCATATCGGTTTGGGCAGACTGCCCACACTATCTAAGAAATGTGTATTTGGGTGAGCAACTGGCAAGAATCACTATGACTCTCTTAAGGTAGCCAATGCCTCGTCACCAGTAGAATGGCATCTACAAAGTTAAGAAATACCTGGAAAGAGTAACGACGATTCTCTTAAGATACACAACTAGTGGCATATCGCATCCGGCAGACTGGCCACAGTATATAAAAAATGTGTATTTGTGTGAGCAACTTGCAGGAATCACTATGATTCTGTTAAGGTAACCAATGCCACGTCACCAGGAGTATCGTATCAGCGAACTCGAAGAAACGCTGGCTGGAGGACCAATGACTCTCTTAGGATACACAACTAGTGACATGTTGCACCTCGCAGATCGGCCACAAACAGAAATTGGTGTCAATTTGTGTGAGCAAATGGCAGGAGTAACTATTCCTCTCTTAAGGTAGCCAATGCCCCGTTACCAGTAGAATCGCATTTCAAAGTCACGAGACCCCTGGCAAGTGTAACGATAATTCTCTTAAGATACACAACTAGTGGCGTGTCGCTTCAGACAGATTGGCCACTGTATTTACAAAATGTGTATCTGGGTGAGAAACTACCAGGAATCACTATGTCTCTCTGAACGAAGCCAATGCTTCGTCAACACGACAATCACATCAGCAACTGCAAGAAACCCTGGCAGGAATAACGATGTTTGTCTTAGGAGTAAGAACTAGTGGTATACCGCTGTCAGCAGATGGGCCACAGTATCCAAAAAATGTCTATTTGGGTGAGCAACTGGCAGGAATCACTATGATTCTCTTAAGGTAGCCAAAGCTTCGTCACCAGTTGAATCACATTTTCAAAGTCAAGAAACCCCAGGCAAGAGTAACGATGTTTCTCTAAAGATAAACGAGTAGTGGCGTATCGCTTCAGGCAGACTGGCCACAGTATCTAAAAAAACGTGTATTTGGGTGAGCAACTGGCTGTAATCAATATGACTCTCTTAAGGTAGCCAATGCCTCGTCACCAGTAGAATCATATCTTCAAAGTCAAGAAACCCCTGGCAAGAGTAACGATATTTCACTTAAGATACACAACTAGTGGCGTATCACTTAGGGCAGACTGGCCGCAGTATCTAAGAAATGTGTATTAGTGTGAGCAACCGGCAGGAATCACTATTACTCTCTTCAGGTAGCCAATGCCTTGTCACCAGTACAAACACATCTTCAAAGTCAAGAAACCCCTGGTAAGAGGAACGATAAATCTTTTAACATACACAACAGGTGGCGTATCGCTTCAGGCAGACGGGCCACTGTATCTAGAAAATGTGTATTTGGGTGAGCAACTAGCAGGAATCACCATGACTCTCTTAAGGTAGCCAATGCCTCGTCACCAGCGAGAATCACATCAGCAACTTCAAGAAAACCCTGGCAAGAGTAACGATGTATCTCTTAAGGTATTCAACTAGTGGCGTATCGCATCAGGCAGACTGGCCACAGTGTCTAAAAAATGTGTATTTCGGTGAGCAACTAGCAGGAATCACTATGACTGTCTTAAGGAAGCCAATCCTTCGTAACGAGTAGAATCACATCAGCAACTGCAAGAAACTCCTTGCAGCAATAACGATGTTTGTCTTATGATAAATGAATAGTGGCATAGCGCTTTGGGCAAACTGGCCACAGTATCTAAAAAGTGTGTATTTGAGTACGCAACTGGCTGGAATCACTATGAGTCTCTTAAGGTAGACAACGCCTCGTCACCAGTTGAATTACATCTCCAAAGTCAAGAAATCCCTGGCAAGAGTAATGATGTTTCTCTTAAGATACACAAAGAGTGGCGTATCGATTTGGGCAGACTGGCAACAGTACGTAAAAAATGTGTCGTTGGTGAGCAACTGGCAGGAATCACTATGAATCTCTTAAGGTAGCCAATGGTTCGTCACCAGCAGAATCACACCTTGAAAGTCAAGAAACCCCTGGCAAGTGTAATGAGGTTTCTCTTAAGATACACAACTAGTGGCGTATCGCTTGCGGTAGACTGGCCACAGTATCTAAATAATGTTTATTTGGGTGAGCAACTTGCAGGAATCATTATGACACTCGTAAGGTAACCAATGCCTCGTCACCAGGAGAATCGTATCAACAAACTCGAAGAAACCCTGGCAATAGCAACGATGAATCTGTTAAGATTCGCAACAAGTGACATATCGCATCTGGAAGATTGCCCACAGGATGAAAGAAGTGCGAATGTGTGTGAGCAAATGGCAGGAGTTACTAATCCTCTCTTACGGTAGACAACGCCTCGTAACCAGTAGTATAACATTTTCAATGTCAAGAAACCCCTGGCAGGAGGAACGTTATATCTCTACAGATAAACTACTAGTGGCATATCGGTTTGGGCAGACTGGCCACACTATCTAAGAAATGTGTATTTGGGTGAGCAACTGGCAAGAATCACTATGACTCTCTTAAGGTAGCCAATGCCTCGTCACCAGTAGAATGACATCTACAAAGTTAAGAAATACCTGGAAAGAGTAACGACGATTCTCTTAAGATACACAACTAGTGGCATATCGCTTCCGGCAGACTGGCCACAGTATATAAAAAATGTGTATTTGTGTGAGCAACTTGCAGGAATCACTATGATTCTGTTAAGGTAACCAATGCCACGTCACCAGGAGTATCGTATCAGCGAACTCGAAGAAACGCTGGCTGGAGGACCAATGACTCTCTTAGGATACACAACTAGTGACATGTTGCACCTCGCAGATCGGCCACAAACAGAAATTGGTGTCAATTTGTGTGAGCAAATGGCAGGAGTAACTATTCCTCTCTTAAGGTAGCCAATGCCCCATTACCAGTAGAATCGCATTTCAAAGTCACGAGACCCCTGGCAAGTGTAACGATAATTCTCTTAAGATACACAACTAGTGGCGTATCGCTTCAGACAGATTGGCCACTGTATTTACAAAATGTGTATCTGGGTGAGAAACTACCAGGAATCACTATGTCTCTCTGAACGAAGCCAATGCTTTGTCAACACGACAATCACATCAGCAACTGCAAGAAACCCTGGCAGGAATAACGATGTTTGTCTTAGGAGTAAGAACTAGTGGTATACCGCTGTCAGCAGATGGGCCACAGTATCCAAAAAATGTGTATTTGGGTGAGCAACTGGCAGGAATCACTATGACTCTCTTAAGGTAGCCAAAGCTTCGTCACCAGTTGAATCACATTTTCAAAGTCAAGAAACCCCAGGCAAGAGTAACGATGTTTCTCTAAAGATAAACGAGTAGTGGCGTATCGCTTCAGACAGACTGGCCACAGTATCTAAAAAAACGTGTATTTGGGTGAGCAACTGGCTGTAATCAATATGACTCTCTTAAGGTAGCCAATGCCTCGTCACCAGGAGATTCATGTCGCCAAACTCGAAGAAACCCTGGCCAGAGCGATGATGACCCTGTTAGGAAACACAATTAGTGACATACCGCATCTGGCAGATTGCACACAGGAAGAAAGTAGTGTGAATCTGTGTGCGCAAATGGCAGGAGTAACTATTCCTCCCTTAAGGTAGACAACGCCTCGTCGCCAGTAGTATCACATCTTCAAAGTCAAGACACCCCTGGTAAGAGTATCGATGTTTCTTTTAAGATACACAAATAGTGGCGTATCGTTTCAGGCAGACTGGCCACAGTATGTAAAAAATGGGTATTTGGGTGAGCAACTGGCAGGAATCACTATGACTCTCTTAAGATAGCCAATGCCCCGTCACCAGTAGAATCATATCTTCAAAGTCAAGAAACCCCTGGCAAGAGTAACGATATTTCACTTAAGATACACAACTAGTGGCGTATCACTTAGGGCAGACTGGCCGCAGTATCTAAGAAATGTGTATTAGTGTGAGCAACCGGCAGGAATCACTATTACTCTCTTCAGGTAGCCAATGCCTTGTCACCAGTACAAACACATCTTCAAAGTCAAGAAACCCCTGGTAAGAGGAACGATAAATCTTTTAACATACACAACAGGTGGCGTATCGCTTCAGGCAGACGGGCCACTGTATCTAGAAAATGTGTATTTGGGTGAGCAACTAGCAGGAATCACCATGACTCTCTTAAGGTAGCCAATGCCTCGTCACCAGCGAGAATCACATCAGCAACTTCAAGAAAACCCTGGCAAGAGTAACGATGTATCTCTTAAGGTATTCAACTAGTGGCGTATCGCATCAGGCAGACTGGCCACAGTGTCTAAAAAATGTGTATTTCGGTGAGCAACTAGCAGGAATCACTATGACTGTCTTAAGGAAGCCAATCCTTCGTAACGAGTAGAATCACATCAGCAACTGCAAGAAACTCCTTGCAGCAATAACGATGTTTGTCTTATGATAAATGAATAGTGGCATAGCGCTTTGGGCAAACTGGCCACAGTATCTAAAAAGTGTGTATTTGAGTACGCAACTGGCTGGAATCACTATGAGTCTCTTAAGGTAGACAACGCCTCGTCACCAGTGAATTACATCTCCAAAGTCAAGAAATCCCTGGCAAGAGTAATGATGTTTCTCTTAAGATACACAAAGAGTGGCGTATCGATTTGGGCAGACTGGCAACAGTACGTAAAAAATGTGTCGTTGGTGAGCAACTGGCAGGAATCACTATGAATCTCTTAAGGTAGCCAATGGTTCGTCACCAGCAGAATCACATCTTGAAAGTCAAGAAACCCCTGGCAAGTGTAATGAGGTTTCTCTTAAGATACACAACTAGTGGCGTATCGCTTGCGGTAGACTGGCCACAGTATCTAAATAATGTTTATTTGGGTGAGCAACTTGCAGGAATCATTATGACACTCGTAAGGTAACCAATGCCTCGTCACCAGGAGAATCGTATCAACAAACTCGAAGAAACCCTGGCAAGAGCAACGATGAATCTGTAAAGATTCGCAACAAGTGACATATCGCATCTGGCAGATTGCCCACAGGATGAAAGAAGTGTGAATGTGTGTGAGCAAATGGCAGGAGTTACTAATCCTCTCTTACGGTAGACAACGCCTCGTAACCAGTAGTATAACATCTTCAATGTCAAAAAACCCCTGGCAGGAGGAGCGTTATATCTCTACAGATAAACTACTAGTGGCATATCGGTTTGGGCAGACTGGCCACACTATCTAAGAAATGTGTATTTGGGTGAGCAACTGGCAAGAATCACTATGACTCTCTTAAGGTAGCCAATGCCTCGTCACCAGTAGAATGACATCTACAAAGTTAAGAAATACCTGGAAAGAGTAACGACGATTCTCTTAAGATACACAACTAGTGGCATATCGCTTCCGGCAGACTGGCCACAGTATATAAAAAATGTGTATTTGTGTGAGCAACTTGCAGGAATCACTATGATTCTGTTAAGGTAACCAATGCCACGTCACCAGGAGTATCGTATCAGCGAACTCGAAGAAACGCTGGCTGGAGGACCAATGACTCTCTTAGGATACACAACTAGTGACATGTTGCACCTCGCAGATCGGCCACAAACAGAAATTGGTGTCAATTTGTGTGAGCAAATGGCAGGAGTAACTATTCCTCTCTTAAGGTAGCCAATGCCCCGTTACCAGTAGAATCGCATTTCAAAGTCACGAGACCCCTGGCAAGTGTAACGATAATTCTCTTAAGATACACAACTAGTGGCGTATCGCTTCAGACAGATTGGCCACTGTATTTACAAAATGTGTATCTGGGTGAGAAACTACCAGGAATCACTATGTCTCTCTGAACGAAGCCAATGCTTCGTCAACACGACAATCACATCAGCAACTGCAAGAAACCCTGGCAGGAATAACGATGTTTGTCTTAGGAGTAAGAACTAGTGGTATACCGCTGTCAGCAGATGGGCCACAGTATCCAAAAAATGTGTATTTGGGTGAGCAACTGGCAGGAATCACTATGACTCTCTTAAGGTAGCCAAAGCTTCGTCACCAGTTGAATCACATTTTCAAAGTCAAGAAACCCCAGGCAAGAGTAACGATGTTTCTCTAAAGATAAACGAGTAGTGGCGTATCGCTTCAGGCAGACTGGCCACAGTATCTAAAAAAACGTGTATTTGGGTGAGCAACTGGCTGTAATCAATATGACTCTCTTAAGGTAGCCAATGCCTCGTCACCAGGAGATTCATGTCGCCAAACTCGAAGAAACCCTGGCCAGAGCGATGATGACCCTGTTAGGAAACACAATTAGTGACATACCGCATCTGGCAGATTGCACACAGGAAGAAAGTAGTGTGAATCTGTGTGCGCAAATGGCAGGAGTAACTATTCCTCCCTTAAGGTAGACAACGCCTCGTCGCCAGTAGTATCACATCTTCAAAGTCAAGACACCCTGGTAAGAGTATCGATGTTTCTTTTAAGATACACAAATAGTGGCGTATCTTTTCAGGCAGACTGGCCACAGTATGTAAAAAATGGGTATTTGGGTGAGCAACTGGCAGGAATCACTATGACTCTCTTAAGATAGCCAATGCCCCGTCACCAGTAGAATCATATCTTCAAAGTCAAGAAACCCCTGGCAAGAGTAACGATATTTCACTTAAGATACACAACTAGTGGCGTATCACTTAGGGCAGACTGGCCGCAGTATCTAAGAAATGTGTATTAGTGTGAGCAACCGGCAGGAATCACTATTACTCTCTTCAGGTAGCCAATGCCTTGTCACCAGTACAAACACATCTTCAAAGTCAAGAAACCCCTGGTAAGAGGAACGATAAATCTTTTAACATACACAACAGGTGGCGTATCGCTTCAGGCAGACGGGCCACTGTATCTAGAAAATGTGTATTTGGGTGAGCAACTAGCAGGAATCACCATGACTCTCTTAAGGTAGCCAATGCCTCGTCACCAGCGAGAATCACATCAGCAACTTCAAGAAAACCCTGGCAAGAGTAACGATGTATCTCTTAAGGTATTCAACTAGTGGCGTATCGCATCAGGCAGACTGGCCACAGTGTCTAAAAAATGTGTATTTCGGTGAGCAACTAGCAGGAATCACTATGACTGTCTTAAGGAAGCCAATCCTTCGTAACGAGTAGAACCACATCAGCAACTGCAAGAAACTCCTTGCAGCAATAACGATGTTTGTCTTATGATAAATGAATAGTGGCATAGCGCTTTGGGCAAACTGGCCACAGTATCTAAAAAGTGTGTATTTGAGTACGCAACTGGCTGGAATCACTATGAGTCTCTTAAGGTAGACAATGCCTCGTCACCAGTTGAATTACATCTCCAAAGTCAAGAAATCCCTGGCAAGAGTAATGATGTTTCTCTTAAGATACACAAAGAGTGGCGTATCGATTTGGGCAGACTGGCAACAGTACGTAAAAAATGTGTCGTTGGTGAGCAACTGGCAGGAATCACTATGAATCTCTTAAGGTAGCCAATGGTTCGTCACCAGCAGAATCACATCTTGAAAGTCAAGAAACCCCTGGCAAGTGTAATGAGGTTTCTCTTAAGATACACAACTAGTGGCGTATCGCTTGCGGTAGACTGGCCACAGTATCTAAATAATGTTTATTTGGGTGAGCAACTTGCAGGAATCATTATGACACTCGTAAGGTAACCAATGCCTCGTCACCAGGAGAATCGTATCAACAAACTCGAAGAAACCCTGGCAAGAGCAACGATGAATCTGTTAAGATTCGCAACAAGTGACATATCGCATCTGGCAGATTGCCCACAGGATGAAAGAAGTGTGAATGTGTGTGAGCAAATGGCAGGAGTTACTAATCCTCTCTTACGGTAGACAACGCCTCGTAACCAGTAGTATAACATCTTCAATGTCAAGAAACCCCTGGCAGGAGGAACGTTATATCTCTACAGATAAACTACTAGTGGCATATCGGTTTGGGCAGACTGGCCACACTATCTAAGAAATGTGTATTTGGGTGAGCAACTGGCAAGAATCACTATGACTCTCTTAAGGTAGCCAATGCCTCGTCACCAGTAGAATGACATCTACAAAGTTAAGAAATACCTGGAAAGAGTAACGACGATTCTCTTAAGATACACAACTAGTGGCATATCGCTTCCGGCAGACTGGCCACAGTATATAAAAAATGTGTATTTGTGTGAGCAACTTGCAGGAATCACTATGATTCTGTTAAGGTAACCAATGCCACGTCACCAGGAGTATCGTATCAGCGAACTCGAAGAAACGCTGGCTGGAGGACCAATGACTCTCTTAGGATACACAACTAGTGACATGTTGCACCTCGCAGATCGGCCACAAACAGAAATTGGTGTCAATTTGTGTGAGCAAATGGCAGGAGTAACTATTCCTCTCTTAAGGTAGCCAATGCCCCGTTACCAGTAGAATCGCATTTCAAAGTCACGAGACCCCTGGCAAGTGTAACGATAATTCTCTTAAGATACACAACTAGTGGCGTATCGCTTCAGACAGATTGGCCACTGTATTTACAAAATGTGTATCTGGGTGAGAAACTACCAGGAATCACTATGTCTCTCTGAACGAAGCCAATGCTTCGTCAACACGACAATCACATCAGCAACTGCAAGAAACCCTGGCAGGAATAACGATGTTTGTCTTAGGAGTAAGAACTAGTGGTATACCGCTGTCAGCAGATGGGCCACAGTATCCAAAAAATGTGTATTTGGGTGAGCAACTGGCAGGAATCACTATGACTCTCTTAAGGTAGCCAAAGCTTCGTCACCAGTTGAATCACATTTTCAAAGTCAAGAAACCCCAGGCAAGAGTAACGATGTTTCTCTAAAGATAAACGAGTAGTGGCGTATCGCTTCAGGCAGACTGGCCACAGTATCTAAAAAAACGTGTATTTGGGTGAGCAACTGGCTGTAATCAATATGACTCTCTTAAGGTAGCCAATGCCTCGTCACCAGGAGATTCATGTCGCCAAACTCGAAGAAACCCTGGCCAGAGCGATGATGACCCTGTTAGGAAACACAATTAGTGACATACCGCATCTGGCAGATTGCACACAGGAAGAAAGTAGTGTGAATCTGTGTGCGCAAATGGCAGGAGTAACTATTCCTCCCTTAAGGTAGACAACGCCTCGTCGCCAGTAGTATCACATCTTCAAAGTCAAGACACCCTGGTAAGAGTATCGATGTTTCTTTTAAGATACACAAATAGTGGCGTATCTTTTCAGGCAGACTGGCCACAGTATGTAAAAAATGGGTATTTGGGTGAGCAACTGGCAGGAATCACTATGACTCTCTTAAGATAGCCAATGCCCCGTCACCAGTAGAATCATATCTTCAAAGTCAAGAAACCCCTGGCAAGAGTAACGATATTTCACTTAAGATACACAACTAGTGGCGTATCACTTAGGGCAGACTGGCCGCAGTATCTAAGAAATGTGTATTAGTGTGAGCAACCGGCAGGAATCACTATTACTCTCTTCAGGTAGCCAATGCCTTGTCACCAGTACAAACACATCTTCAAAGTCAAGAAACCCCTGGTAAGAGGAACGATAAATCTTTTAACATACACAACAGGTGGCGTATCGCTTCAGGCAGACGGGCCACTGTATCTAGAAAATGTGTATTTGGGTGAGCAACTAGCAGGAATCACCATGACTCTCTTAAGGTAGCCAATGCCTCGTCACCAGCGAGAATCACATCAGCAACTTCAAGAAAACCCTGGCAAGAGTAACGATGTATCTCTTAAGGTATTCAACTAGTGGCGTATCGCATCAGGCAGACTGGCCACAGTGTCTAAAAAATGTGTATTTCGGTGAGCAACTAGCAGGAATCACTATGACTGTCTTAAGGAAGCCAATCCTTCGTAACGAGTAGAACCACATCAGCAACTGCAAGAAACTCCTTGCAGCAATAACGATGTTTGTCTTATGATAAATGAATAGTGGCATAGCGCTTTGGGCAAACTGGCCACAGTATCTAAAAAGTGTGTATTTGAGTACGCAACTGGCTGGAATCACTATGAGTCTCTTAAGGTAGACAACGCCTCGTCACCAGTTGAATTACATCTCCAAAGTCAAGAAATCCCTGGCAAGAGTAATGATGTTTCTCTTAAGATACACAAAGAGTGGCGTATCGATTTGGGCAGACTGGCAACAGTACGTAAAAAATGTGTCGTTGGTGAGCAACTGGCAGGAATCACTATGAATCTCTTAAGGTAGCCAATGGTTCGTCACCAGCAGAATCACATCTTGAAAGTCAAGAAACCCCTGGCAAGTGTAATGAGGTTTCTCTTAAGATACACAACTAGTGGCGTATCGCTTGCGGTAGACTGGCCACAGTATCTAAATAATGTTTATTTGGGTGAGCAACTTGCAGGAATCATTATGACACTCGTAAGGTAACCAATGCCTCGTCACCAGGAGAATCGTATCAACAAACTCGAAGAAACCCTGGCAAGAGCAACGATGAATCTGTTAAGATTCGCAACAAGTGACATATCGCATCTGGCAGATTGCCCACAGGATGAAAGAAGTGTGAATGTGTGTGAGCAAATGGCAGGAGTTACTAATCCTCTCTTACGGTAGACAACGCCTCGTAACCAGTAGTATAACATCTTCAATGTCAAGAAACCCCTGGCAGGAGGAACGTTATATCTCTACAGATAAACTACTAGTGGCATATCGGTTTGGGCAGACTGGCCACACTATCTAAGAAATGTGTATTTGGGTGAGCAACTGGCAAGAATCACTATGACTCTCTTAAGGTAGCCAATGCCTCGTCACCAGTAGAATGACATCTACAAAGTTAAGAAATACCTGGAAAGAGTAACGACGATTCTCTTAAGATACACAACTAGTGGCATATCGCTTCCGGCAGACTGGCCACAGTATATAAAAAATGTGTATTTGTGTGAGCAACTTGCAGGAATCACTATGATTCTGTTAAGGTAACCAATGCCACGTCACCAGGAGTATCGTATCAGCGAACTCGAAGAAACGCTGGCTGGAGGACCAATGACTCTCTTAGGATACACAACTAGTGACATGTTGCACCTCGCAGATCGGCCACAAACAGAAATTGGTGTCAATTTGTGTGAGCAAATGGCAGGAGTAACTATTCCTCTCTTAAGGTAGCCAATGCCCCGTTACCAGTAGAATCGCATTTCAAAGTCACGAGACCCCTGGCAAGTGTAACGATAATTCTCTTAAGATACACAACTAGTGGCGTATCGCTTCAGACAGATTGGCCACTGTATTTACAAAATGTGTATCTAGGTGAGAAACTACCAGGAATCACTATGTCTCTCTGAACGAAGCCAATGCTTCGTCAACACGACAATCACATCAGCAACTGCAAGAAACCCTGGCAGGAATAACGATGTTTGTCTTAGGAGTAAGAACTAGTGGTATACCGCTGTCAGCAGATGGGCCACAGTATCCAAAAAATGTGTATTTGGGTGAGCAACTGGCAGGAATCACTATGACTCTCTTAAGGTAGCCAAAGCTTCGTCACCAGTTGAATCACATTTTCAAAGTCAAGAAACCCCAGGCAAGAGTAACGATGTTTCTCTAAAGATAAACGAGTAGTGGCGTATCGCTTCAGGCAGACTGGCCACAGTATCTAAAAAAACGTGTATTTGGGTGAGCAACTGGCTGTAATCAATATGACTCTCTTAAGGTAGCCAATGCCTCGTCACCAGGAGATTCATGTCGCCAAACTCGAAGAAACCCTGGCCAGAGCGATGATGACCCTGTTAGGAAACACAATTAGTGACATACCGCATCTGGCAGATTGCACACAGGAAGAAAGTAGTGTGAATCTGTGTGCGCAAATGGCAGGAGTAACTATTCCTCCCTTAAGGTAGACAACGCCTCGTCGCCAGTAGTATCACATCTTCAAAGTCAAGACACCCCTGGTAAGAGTATCGATGTTTCTTTTAAGATACACAAATAGTGGCGTATCGTTTCAGGCAGACTGGCCACAGTATGTAAAAAATGGGTATTTGGGTGAGCAACTGGCAGGAATCACTATGACTCTCTTAAGATAGCCAATGCCCCGTCACCAGTAGAATCATATCTTCAAAGTCAAGAAACCCCTGGCAAGAGTAACGATATTTCACTTAAGATACACAACTAGTGGCGTATCACTTAGGGCAGACTGGCCGCAGTATCTAAGAAATGTGTATTAGTGTGAGCAACCGGCAGGAATCACTATTACTCTCTTCAGGTAGCCAATGCCTTGTCACCAGTACAAACACATCTTCAAAGTCAAGAAACCCCTGGTAAGAGGAACGATAAATCTTTTAACATACACAACAGGTGGCGTATCGCTTCAGGCAGACGGGCCACTGTATCTAGAAAATGTGTATTTGGGTGAGCAACTAGCAGGAATCACCATGACTCTCTTACGGTAGCCAATGCCTCGTCACCAGCGAGAATCACATCAGCAACTTCAAGAAAACCCTGGCAAGAGTAACGATGTATCTCTTAAGGTATTCAACTAGTGGCGTATCGCATCAGGCAGACTGGCCACAGTGTCTAAAAAATGTGTATTTCGGTGAGCAACTAGCAGGAATCACTATGACTGTCTTAAGGAAGCCAATCCTTCGTAACGAGTAGAACCACATCAGCAACTGCAAGAAACTCCTTGCAGCAATAACGATGTTTGTCTTATGATAAATGAATAGTGGCATAGCGCTTTGGGCAAACTGGCCACAGTATCTAAAAAGTGTGTATTTGAGTACGCAACTGGCTGGAATCACTATGAGTCTCTTAAGGTAGACAACGCCTCGTCACCAGTTGAATTACATCTCCAAAGTCAAGAAATCCCTGGCAAGAGTAATGATGTTTCTCTTAAGATACACAAAGAGTGGCGTATCGATTTGGGCAGACTGGCAACAGTACGTAAAAAATGTGTCGTTGGTGAGCAACTGGCAGGAATCACTATGAATCTCTTAAGGTAGCCAATGGTTCGTCACCAGCAGAATCACATCTTGAAAGTCAAGAAACCCCTGGCAAGTGTAATGAGGTTTCTCTTAAGATACACAACTAGTGGCGTATCGCTTGCGGTAGACTGGCCACAGTATCTAAATAATGTTTATTTGGGTGAGCAACTTGCAGGAATCATTATGACACTCGTAAGGTAACCAATGCCTCGTCACCAGGAGAATCGTATCAACAAACTCGAAGAAACCCTGGCAAGAGCAACGATGAATCTGTTAAGATTCGCAACAAGTGACATATCGCATCTGGCAGATTGCCCACAGGATGAAAGAAGTGTGAATGTGTGTGAGCAAATGGCAGGAGTTACTAATCCTCTCTTACGGTAGACAACGCCTCGTAACCAGTAGTATAACATCTTCAATGTCAAGAAACCCCTGGCAGGAGGAACGTTATATCTCTACAGATAAACTACTAGTGGCATATCGGTTTGGGCAGACTGGCCACACTATCTAAGAAATGTGTATTTGGGTGAGCAACTGGCAAGAATCACTATGACTCTCTTAAGGTAGCCAATGCCTCGTCACCAGTAGAATGACATCTACAAAGTTAAGAAATACCTGGAAAGAGTAACGACGATTCTCTTAAGATACACAACTAGTGGCATATCGCTTCCGGCAGACTGGCCACAGTATATAAAAAATGTGTATTTGTGTGAGCAACTTGCAGGAATCACTATGATTCTGTTAAGGTAACCAATGCCACGTCACCAGGAGTATCGTATCAGCGAACTCGAAGAAACGCTGGCTGGAGGACCAATGACTCTCTTAGGATACACAACTAGTGACATGTTGCACATCGCAGATCGGCCACAAACAGAAATTGGTGTCAATTTGTGTGAGCAAATGGCAGGAGTAACTATTCCTCTCTTAAGGTAGCCAATGCCCCGTTACCAGTAGAATCGCATTTCAAAGTCACGAGACCCCTGGCAAGTGTAACGATAATTCTCTTAAGATACACAACTAGTGGCGTATCGCTTCAGACAGATTGGCCACTGTATTTACAAAATGTGTATCTGGGTGAGAAACTACCAGGAATCACTATGTCTCTCTGAACGAAGCCAATGCTTCGTCAACACGACAATCACATCAGCAACTGCAAGAAACCCTGGCAGGAATAACGATGTTTGTCTTAGGAGTAAGAACTAGTGGTATACCGCTGTCAGCAGATGGGCCACAGTATCCAAAAAATGTGTATTTGGGTGAGCAACTGGCAGGAATCACTATGACTCTCTTAAGGTAGCCAAAGCTTCGTCACCAGTTGAATCACATTTTCAAAGTCAAGAAACCCCAGGCAAGAGTAACGATGTTTCTCTAAAGATAAACGAGTAGTGGCGTATCGCTTCAGGCAGACTGGCCACAGTATCTAAAAAAACGTGTATTTGGGTGAGCAACTGGCTGTAATCAATATGACTCTCTTAAGGTAGCCAATGCCTCGTCACCAGGAGATTCATGTCGCCAAACTCGAAGAAACCCTGGCCAGAGCGATGATGACCCTGTTAGGAAACACAATTAGTGACATACCGCATCTGGCAGATTGCACACAGGAAGAAAGTAGTGTGAATCTGTGTGCGCAAATGGCAGGAGTAACTATTCCTCCCTTAAGGTAGACAACGCCTCGTCGCCAGTAGTATCACATCTTCAAAGTCAAGACACCCTGGTAAGAGTATCGATGTTTCTTTTAAGATACACAAATAGTGGCGTATCTTTTCAGGCAGACTGGCCACAGTATGTAAAAAATGGGTATTTGGGTGAGCAACTGGCAGGAATCACTATGACTCTCTTAAGATAGCCAATGCCCCGTCACCAGTAGAATCATATCTTCAAAGTCAAGAAACCCCTGGCAAGAGTAACGATATTTCACTTAAGATACACAACTAGTGGCGTATCACTTAGGGCAGACTGGCCGCAGTATCTAAGAAATGTGTATTAGTGTGAGCAACCGGCAGGAATCACTATTACTCTCTTCAGGTAGCCAATGCCTTGTCACCAGTACAAACACATCTTCAAAGTCAAGAAACCCCTGGTAAGAGGAACGATAAATCTTTTAACATACACAACAGGTGGCGTATCGCTTCAGGCAGACGGGCCACTGTATCTAGAAAATGTGTATTTGGGTGAGCAACTAGCAGGAATCACCATGACTCTCTTAAGGTAGCCAATGCCTCGTCACCAGCGAGAATCACATCAGCAACTTCAAGAAAACCCTGGCAAGAGTAACGATGTATCTCTTAAGGTATTCAACTAGTGGCGTATCGCATCAGGCAGACTGGCCACAGTGTCTAAAAAATGTGTATTTCGGTGAGCAACTAGCAGGAATCACTATGACTGTCTTAAGGAAGCCAATCCTTCGTAACGAGTAGAACCACATCAGCAACTGCAAGAAACTCCTTGCAGCAATAACGATGTTTGTCTTATGATAAATGAATAGTGGCATAGCGCTTTGGGCAAACTGGCCACAGTATCTAAAAAGTGTGTATTTGAGTACGCAACTGGCTGGAATCACTATGAGTCTCTTAAGGTAGACAACGCCTCGTCACCAGTTGAATTACATCTCCAAAGTCAAGAAATCCCTGGCAAGAGTAATGATGTTTCTCTTAAGATACACAAAGAGTGGCGTATCGATTTGGGCAGACTGGCAACAGTACGTAAAAAATGTGTCGTTGGTGAGCAACTGGCAGGAATCACTATGAATCTCTTAAGGTAGCCAATGGTTCGTCACCAGCAGAATCACATCTTGAAAGTCAAGAAACCCCTGGCAAGTGTAATGAGGTTTCTCTTAAGATACACAACTAGTGGCGTATCGCTTGCGGTAGACTGGCCACAGTATCTAAATAATGTTTATTTGGGTGAGCAACTTGCAGGAATCATTATGACACTCGTAAGGTAACCAATGCCTCGTCACCAGGAGAATCGTATCAACAAACTCGAAGAAACCCTGGCAAGAGCAACGATGAATCTGTTAAGATTCGCAACAAGTGACATATCGCATCTGGCAGATTGCCCACAGGATGAAAGAAGTGTGAATGTGTGTGAGCAAATGGCAGGAGTTACTAATCCTCTCTTACGGTAGACAACGCCTCGTAACCAGTAGTATAACATCTTCAATGTCAAGAAACCCCTGGCAGGAGGAACGTTATATCTCTACAGATAAACTACTAGTGGCATATCGGTTTGGGCAGACTGGCCACACTATCTAAGAAATGTGTATTTGGGTGAGCAACTGGCAAGAATCACTATGACTCTCTTAAGGTAGCCAATGCCTCGTCACCAGTAGAATGACATCTACAAAGTTAAGAAATACCTGGAAAGAGTAACGACGATTCTCTTAAGATACACAACTAGTGGCATATCGCTTCCGGCAGACTGGCCACAGTATATAAAAAATGTGTATTTGTGTGAGCAACTTGCAGGAATCACTATGATTCTGTTAAGGTAACCAATGCCACGTCACCAGGAGTATCGTATCAGCGAACTCGAAGAAACGCTGGCTGGAGGACCAATGACTCTCTTAGGATACACAACTAGTGACATGTTGCACCTCGCAGATCGGCCACAAACAGAAATTGGTGTCAATTTGTGTGAGCAAATGGCAGGAGTAACTATTCCTCTCTTAAGGTAGCCAATGCCCCGTTACCAGTAGAATCGCATTTCAAAGTCACGAGACCCCTGGCAAGTGTAACGATAATTCTCTTAAGATACACAACTAGTGGCGTATCGCTTCAGACAGATTGGCCACTGTATTTACAAAATGTGTATCTAGGTGAGAAACTACCAGGAATCACTATGTCTCTCTGAACGAAGCCAATGCTTCGTCAACACGACAATCACATCAGCAACTGCAAGAAACCCTGGCAGGAATAACGATGTTTGTCTTAGGAGTAAGAACTAGTGGTATACCGCTGTCAGCAGATGGGCCACAGTATCCAAAAAATGTGTATTTGGGTGAGCAACTGGCAGGAATCACTATGACTCTCTTAAGGTAGCCAAAGCTTCGTCACCAGTTGAATCACATTTTCAAAGTCAAGAAACCCCAGGCAAGAGTAACGATGTTTCTCTAAAGATAAACGAGTAGTGGCGTATCGCTTCAGGCAGACTGGCCACAGTATCTAAAAAAACGTGTATTTGGGTGAGCAACTGGCTGTAATCAATATGACTCTCTTAAGGTAGCCAATGCCTCGTCACCAGGAGATTCATGTCGCCAAACTCGAAGAAACCCTGGCCAGAGCGATGATGACCCTGTTAGGAAACACAATTAGTGACATACCGCATCTGGCAGATTGCACACAGGAAGAAAGTAGTGTGAATCTGTGTGCGCAAATGGCAGGAGTAACTATTCCTCCCTTAAGGTAGACAACGCCTCGTCGCCAGTAGTATCACATCTTCAAAGTCAAGACACCCCTGGTAAGAGTATCGATGTTTCTTTTAAGATACACAAATAGTGGCGTATCGTTTCAGGCAGACTGGCCACAGTATGTAAAAAATGGGTATTTGGGTGAGCAACTGGCAGGAATCACTATGACTCTCTTAAGATAGCCAATGCCCCGTCACCAGTAGAATCATATCTTCAAAGTCAAGAAACCCCTGGCAAGAGTAACGATATTTCACTTAAGATACACAACTAGTGGCGTATCACTTAGGGCAGACTGGCCGCAGTATCTAAGAAATGTGTATTAGTGTGAGCAACCGGCAGGAATCACTATTACTCTCTTCAGGTAGCCAATGCCTTGTCACCAGTACAAACACATCTTCAAAGTCAAGAAACCCCTGGTAAGAGGAACGATAAATCTTTTAACATACACAACAGGTGGCGTATCGCTTCAGGCAGACGGGCCACTGTATCTAGAAAATGTGTATTTGGGTGAGCAACTAGCAGGAATCACCATGACTCTCTTAAGGTAGCCAATGCCTCGTCACCAGCGAGAATCACATCAGCAACTTCAAGAAAACCCTGGCAAGAGTAACGATGTATCTCTTAAGGTATTCAACTAGTGGCGTATCGCATCAGGCAGACTGGCCACAGTGTCTAAAAAATGTGTATTTCGGTGAGCAACTAGCAGGAATCACTATGACTGTCTTAAGGAAGCCTATCCTTCGTAACGAGTAGAATCACATCAGCAACTGCAAGAAACTCCTTGCAGCAATAACGATGTTTGTCTTATGATAAATGAATAGTGGCATAGCGCTTTGGGCAAACTGGCCACAGTATCTAAAAAGTGTGTATTTGAGTACGCAACTGGCTGGAATCACTATGAGTCTCTTAAGGTAGACAACGCCTCGTCACCAGTTGAATTACATCTCCAAAGTCAAGAAATCCCTGGCAAGAGTAATGATGTTTCTCTTAAGATACACAAAGAGTGGCGTATCGATTTGGGCAGACTGGCAACAGTACGTAAAAAATGTGTCGTTGGTGAGCAACTGGCAGGAATCACTATGAATCTCTTAAGGTAGCCAATGGTTCGTCACCAGCAGAATCACATCTTGAAAGTCAAGAAACCCCTGGCAAATGTAATGAGGTTTCTCTTAAGATACACAACTAGTGGCGTATCGCTTGCAGTAGACTGGCCACAGTATCTAAATAATGTTTATTTGGGTGAGCAACTTGCAGGAATCATTATGACACTCGTAAGGTAACCAATGCCTCGTCACCAGGAGAATCGTATCAACAAACTCGAAGAAACCCTGGCAAGAGCAACGATGAATCTGTAAAGATTCGCAACAAGTGACAAATCGCATCTGGCAGATTGCCCACAGGATGAAAGAAGTGTGAATGTGTGTGAGCAAATGGCAGGAGTTACTAATCCTCTCTTACGGTAGACAACGCCTCGTAACCAGTAGTATAACATCTTCAATGTCAAGAAACCCCTGGCAGGAGGAGCGTTATATCTCTACAGATAAACTACTAGTGGCATATCGGTTTGGGCAGACTGGCCACACTATCTAAGAAATGTGTATTTGGGTGAGCAACTGGCAAGAATCACTATGACTCTCTTAAGGTAGCCAATGCCTCGTCACCAGTAGAATGACATCTACAAAGTTAAGAAATACCTGGAAAGAGTAACGACGATTCTCTTAAGATACACAACTAGTGGCATATCGCTTCCGGCAGACTGGCCACAGTATATAAAAAATGTGTATTTGTGTGAGCAACTTGCAGGAATCACTATGATTCTGTTAAGGTAACCAATGCCACGTCACCAGGAGTATCGTATCAGCGAACTCGAAGAAACGCTGGCTGGAGGACCAATGACTCTCTTAGGATACACAACTAGTGACATGTTGCACCTCGCAGATCGGCCACAAACAGAAATTGGTGTCAATTTGTGTGAGCAAATGGCAGGAGTAACTATTCCTCTCTTAAGGTAGCCAATGCCCCGTTACCAGTAGAATCGTATTTCAAAGTCACGAGACCCCTGGCAAGTGTAACGATAATTCTCTTAAGATACACAACTAGTGGCGTATCGCTTCAGACAGATTGGCCACTGTATTTACAAAATGTGTATCTGGGTGAGAAACTACCAGGAATCACTATGTCTCTCTGAACGAAGCCAATGCTTCGTCAACACGACAATCACATCAGCAACTGCAAGAAACCCTGGCAGGAATAACGATGTTTGTCTTAGGAGTAAGAACTAGTGGTATACCGCTGTCAGCAGATGGGCCACAGTATCCAAAAAATGTGTATTTGGGTGAGCAACTGGCAGGAATCACTATGACTCTCTTAAGGTAGCCAAAGCTTCGTCACCAGTTGAATCACATTTTCAAAGTCAAGAAACCCCAGGCAAGAGTAACGATGTTTCTCTAAAGATAAACGAGTAGTGGCGTATCGCTTCAGGCAGACTGGCCACAGTATCTAAAAAAACGTGTATTTGGGTGAGCAACTGGCTGTAATCAATATGACTCTCTTAAGGTAGCCAATGCCTCGTCACCAGGAGATTCATGTCGCCAAACTCGAAGAAACCCTGGCCAGAGCGATGATGACCCTGTTAGGAAACACAATTAGTGACATACCGCATCTGGCAGATTGCACACAGGAAGAAAGTAGTGTGAATCTGTGTGCGCAAATGGCAGGAGTAACTATTCCTCCCTTAAGGTAGACAACGCCTCGTCGCCAGTAGTATCACATCTTCAAAGTCAAGACACCCCTGGTAAGAGTATCGATGTCTCTTTTAAGATACACAAATAGTGGCGTATCGTTTCAGGCAGACTGGCCACAGTATGTAAAAAATGGGTATTTGGGTGAGCAACTGGCAGGAATCACTATGACTCTCTTAAGATAGCCAATGCCCCGTCACCAGTAGAATCATATCTTCAAAGTCAAGAAACCCCTGGCAAAAGTAACGATATTTCACTTAAGATACACAACTAGTGGCGTATCACTTAGGGCAGACTGGCCGCAGTATCTAAGAAATGTGTATTAGTGTGAGCAACCGGCAGGAATCACTATTACTCTCTTCAGGTAGCCAATGCCTTGTCACCAGTACAAACACATCTTCAAAGTCAAGAAACCCCTGGTAAGAGGAACGATAAATCTTTTAACATACACAACAGGTGGCGTATCGCTTCAGGCAGACGGGCCACTGTATCTAGAAAATGTGTATTTGGGTGAGCAACTAGCAGGAATCACCATGACTCTCTTAAGGTAGCCAATGCCTCGTCACCAGCGAGAATCACATCAGCAACTTCAAGAAAACCCTGGCAAGAGTAACGATGTATCTCTTAAGGTATTCAACTAGTGGCGTATCGCATCAGGCAGACTGGCCACAGTGTCTAAAAAATGTGTATTTCGGTGAGCAACTAGCAGGAATCACTATGACTGTCTTAAGGAAGCCAATCCTTCGTAACGAGTAGAATCACATCAGCAACTGCAAGAAACTCCTTGCAGCAATAACGATGTTTGTCTTATGATAAATGAATAGTGGCATAGCGCTTTGGGCAAACTGGCCACAGTATCTAAAAAGTGTGTATTTGAGTAAGCAACTGGCTGGAATCACTATGAGTCTCTTAAGGTAGACAACGCCTCGTCACCAGTTGAATTACATCTCCAAAGTCAAGAAATCCCTGGCAAGAGTAATGATGTTTCTCTTAAGATACACAAAGAGTGGCGTATCGATTTGGGCAGACTGGCAACAGTACGTAAAAAATGTGTCGTTGGTGAGCAACTGGCAGGAATCACTATGAATCTCTTAAGGTAGCCAATGGTTCGTCACCAGCAGAATCACATCTTGAAAGTCAAGAAACCCCTGGCAAGTGTAACGAGGTTTCTCTTAAGATACACAACTAGTGGCGTATCGCTTGCGGTACACTGGCCACAGTATCTAAATAATGTTTATTTGGGTGAGCAACTTGCAGGAATCATTATGACACTCGTAAGGTAACCAATGCCTCGTCACCAGGAGAATCGTATCAACAAACTCGAAGAAACCCTGGCAAGAGCAACGATGAATCTGTTAAGATTCGCAACAAGTGACATATCGCATCTGGCAGATTGCCCACAGGATGAAAGAAGTGTGAATGTGTGTGAGCAAATGGCAGGAGTTACTAATCCTCTCTTACGGTAGACAACGCCTCGTAACCAGTAGTATAACATCTTCAATGTCAAGAAACCCCTGGCAGGAGGAACGTTATATCTCTACAGATAAACTACTAGTGGCATATCGGTTTGGGCAGACTGGCCACACTATCTAAGAAATGTGTATTTGGGTGAGCAACTGGCAAGAATCACTATGACTCTCTTAAGGTAGCCAATGCCTCGTCACCAGTAGAATGACATCTACAAAGTTAAGAAATACCTGGAAAGAGTAACGACGATTCTCTTAAGATACACAACTAGTGGCATATCGCTTCCGGCAGACTGGCCACAGTATATAAAAAATGTGTATTTGTGTGAGCAACTTGCAGGAATCACTATGATTCTGTTAAGGTAACCAATGCCACGTCACCAGGAGTATCGTATCAGCGAACTCGAAGAAACGCTGGCTGGAGGACCAATGACTCTCTTAGGATACACAACTAGTGACATGTTGCACCTCGCAGATCGGCCACAAACAGAAATTGGTGTCAATTTGTGTGAGCAAATGGCAGGAGTAACTATTCCTCTCTTAAGGTAGCCAATGCCCCGTTACCAGTAGAATCGCATTTCAAAGTCACGAGACCCCTGGCAAGTGTAACGATAATTCTCTTAAGATACACAACTAGTGGCGTATCGCTTCAGACAGATTGGCCACTGTATTTACAAAATGTGTATCTGGGTGAGAAACTACCAGGAATCACTATGTCTCTCTGAACGAAGCCAATGCTTCGTCAACACGACAATCACATCAGCAACTGCAAGAAACCCTGGCAGGAATAACGATGTTTGTCTTAGGAGTAAGAACTAGTGGTATACCGCTGTCAGCAGATGGGCCACAGTATCCAAAAAATGTGTATTTGGGTGAGCAACTGGCAGGAATCACTATGACTCTCTTAAGGTAGCCAAAGCTTCGTCACCAGTTGAATCACATTTTCAAAGTCAAGAAACCCCAGGCAAGAGTAACGATGTTTCTCTAAAGATAAACGAGTAGTGGCGTATCGCTTCAGGCAGACTGGCCACAGTATCTAAAAAAACGTGTATTTGGGTGAGCAACTGGCTGTAATCAATATGACTCTCTTAAGGTAGCCAATGCCTCGTCACCAGGAGATTCATGTCGCCAAACTCGAAGAAACCCTGGCCAGAGCGATGATGACCCTGTTAGGAAACACAATTAGTGACATACCGCATCTGGCAGATTGCACACAGGAAGAAAGTAGTGTGAATCTGTGTGCGCAAATGGCAGGAGTAACTATTCCTCCCTTAAGGTAGACAACGCCTCGTCGCCAGTAGTATCACATCTTCAAAGTCAAGACACCCCTGGTAAGAGTATCGATGTCTCTTTTAAGATACACAAATAGTGGCGTATCGTTTCAGGCAGACTGGCCACAGTATGTAAAAAATGGGTATTTGGGTGAGCAACTGGCAGGAATCACTATGACTCTCTTAAGATAGCCAATGCCCCGTCACCAGTAGAATCATATCTTCAAAGTCAAGAAACCCCTGGCAAGAGTAACGATATTTCACTTAAGATACACAACTAGTGGCGTATCACTTAGGGCAGACTGGCCGCAGTATCTAAGAAATGTGTATTAGTGTGAGCAACCGGCAGGAATCACTATTACTCTCTTCAGGTAGCCAATGCCTTGTCACCAGTACAAACACATCTTCAAAGTCAAGAAACCCCTGGTAAGAGGAACGATAAATCTTTTAACATACACAACAGGTGGCGTATCGCTTCAGGCAGACGGGCCACTGTATCTAGAAAATGTGTATTTGGGTGAGCAACTAGCAGGAATCACCATGACTCTCTTAAGGTAGCCAATGCCTCGTCACCAGCGAGAATCACATCAGCAACTTCAAGAAAACCCTGGCAAGAGTAACGATGTATCTCTTAAGGTATTCAACTAGTGGCGTATCGCATCAGGCAGACTGGCCACAGTGTCTAAAAAATGTGGATTTCGGTGAGCAACTAGCAGGAATCACTATGACTGTCTTAAGGAAGCCAATCCTTCGTAACGAGTAGAATCACATCAGCAACTGCAAGAAACTCCTTGCAGCAATAACGATGTTTGTCTTATGATAAATGAATAGTGGCATAGCGCTTTGGGCAAACTGGCCACAGTATCTAAAAAGTGTGTATTTGAGTAAGCAACTGGCTGGAATCACTATGAGTCTCTTAAGGTAGACAACGCCTCGTCACCAGTTGAATTACATCTCCAAAGTCAAGAAATCCCTGGCAAGAGTAATGATGTTTCTCTTAAGATACACAAAGAGTGGCGTATCGATTTGGGCAGACTGGCAACAGTACGTAAAAAATGTGTCGTTGGTGAGCAACTGGCAGGAATCACTATGAATCTCTTAAGGTGGCCAATGGTTCGTCACCAGCAGAATCACATCTTGAAAGTCAAGAAACCCCTGGCAAGTGTAACGAGGTTTCTCTTAAGATACACAACTAGTGGCGTATCGCTTGCGGTACACTGGCCACAGTATCTAAATAATGTTTATTTGGGTGAGCAACTTGCAGGAATCATTATGACACTCGTAAGGTAACCAATGCCTCGTCACCAGGAGAATCGTATCAACAAACTCGAAGAAACCCTGGCAAGAGCAACGATGAATCTGTTAAGATTCGCAACAAGTGACATATCGCATCTGGCAGATTGCCCACAGGATGAAAGAAGTGTGAATGTGTGTGAGCAAATGGCAGGAGTTACTAATCCTCTCTTACGGTAGACAACGCCTCGTAACCAGTAGTATAACATCTTCAATGTCAAGAAACCCCTGGCAGGAGGAACGTTATATCTCTACAGATAAACTACTAGTGGCATATCGGTTTGGGCAGACTGGCCACACTATCTAAGAAATGTGTATTTGGGTGAGCAACTGGCAAGAATCACTATGACTCTCTTAAGGTAGCCAATGCCTCGTCACCAGTAGAATGACATCTACAAAGTTAAGAAATACCTGGAAAGAGTAACGACGATTCTCTTAAGATACACAACTAGTGGCATATCGCTTCCGGCAGACTGGCCACAGTATATAAAAAATGTGTATTTGTGTGAGCAACTTGCAGGAATCACTATGATTCTGTTAAGGTAACCAATGCCACGTCACCAGGAGTATCGTATCAGCGAACTCGAAGAAACGCTGGCTGGAGGACCAATGACTCTCTTAGGATACACAACTAGTGACATGTTGCACCTCGCAGATCGGCCACAAACAGAAATTGGTGTCAATTTGTGTGAGCAAATGGCAGGAGTAACTATTCCTCTCTTAAGGTAGCCAATGCCCCGTTACCAGTAGAATCGCATTTCAAAGTCACGAGACCCCTGGCAAGTGTAACGATAATTCTCTTAAGATACACAACTAGTGGCGTATCGCTTCAGACAGATTGGCCACTGTATTTACAAAATGTGTATCTGGGTGAGAAACTACCAGGAATCACTATGTCTCTCTGAACGAAGCCAATGCTTCGTCAACACGACAATCACATCAGCAACTGCAAGAAACCCTGGCAGGAATAACGATGTTTGTCTTAGGAGTAAGAACTAGTGGTATACCGCTGTCAGCAGATGGGCCACAGTATCCAAAAAATGTGTATTTGGGTGAGCAACTGGCAGGAATCACTATGACTCTCTTAAGGTAGCCAAAGCTTCGTCACCAGTTGAATCACATTTTCAAAGTCAAGAAACCCCAGGCAAGAGTAACGATGTTTCTCTAAAGATAAACGAGTAGTGGCGTATCGCTTCAGGCAGACTGGCCACAGTATCTAAAAAAACGTGTATTTGGGTGAGCAACTGGCTGTAATCAATATGACTCTCTTAAGGTAGCCAATGCCTCGTCACCAGGAGATTCATGTCGCCAAACTCGAAGAAACCCTGGCCAGAGCGATGATGACCCTGTTAGGAAACACAATTAGTGACATACCGCATCTGGCAGATTGCACACAGGAAGAAAGTAGTGTGAATCTGTGTGCGCAAATGGCAGGAGTAACTATTCCTCCCTTAAGGTAGACAACGCCTCGTCGCCAGTAGTATCACATCTTCAAAGTCAAGACACCCCTGGTAAGAGTATCGATGTTTCTTTTAAGATACACAAATAGTGGCGTATCGTTTCAGGCAGACTGGCCACAGTATGTAAAAAATGGGTATTTGGGTGAGCAACTGGCAGGAATCACTATGACTCTCTTAAGATAGCCAATGCCCCGTCACCAGTAGAATCATATCTTCAAAGTCAAGAAACCCCTGGCAAGAGTAACGATATTTCACTTAAGATACACAACTAGTGGCGTATCACTTAGGGCAGACTGGCCGCAGTATCTAAGAAATGTGTATTAGTGTGAGCAACCGGCAGGAATCACTATTACTCTCTTCAGGTAGCCAATGCCTTGTCACCAGTACAAACACATCTTCAAAGTCAAGAAACCCCTGGTAAGAGGAACGATAAATCTTTTAACATACACAACAGGTGGCGTATCGCTTCAGGCAGACGGGCCACTGTATCTAGAAAATGTGTATTTGGGTGAGCAACTAGCAGGAATCACCATGACTCTCTTAAGGTAGCCAATGCCTCGTCACCAGCGAGAATCACATCAGCAACTTCAAGAAAACCCTGGCAAGAGTAACGATGTATCTCTTAAGGTATTCAACTAGTGGCGTATCGCATCAGGCAGACTGGCCACAGTGTCTAAAAAATGTGTATTTCGGTGAGCAACTAGCAGGAATCACTATGACTGTCTTAAGGAAGCCAATCCTTCGTAACGAGTAGAATCACATCAGCAACTGCAAGAAACTCCTTGCAGCAATAACGATGTTTGTCTTATGATAAATGAATAGTGGCATAGCGCTTTGGGCAAACTGGCCACAGTATCTAAAAAGTGTGTATTTGAGTAAGCAACTGGCTGGAATCACTATGAGTCTCTTAAGGTAGACAACGCCTCGTCACCAGTTGAATTACATCTCCAAAGTCAAGAAATCCCTGGCAAGAGTAATGATGTTTCTCTTAAGATACACAAAGAGTGGCGTATCGATTTGGGCAGACTGGCAACAGTACGTAAAAAATGTGTCGTTGGTGAGCAACTGGCAGGAATCACTATGAATCTCTTAAGGTAGCCAATGGTTCGTCACCAGCAGAATCACATCTTGAAAGTCAAGAAACCCCTGGCAAGTGTAACGAGGTTTCTCTTAAGATACACAACTAGTGGCGTATCGCTTGCGGTACACTGGCCACAGTATCTAAATAATGTTTATTTGGGTGAGCAACTTGCAGGAATCATTATGACACTCGTAAGGTAACCAATGCCTCGTCACCAGGAGAATCGTATCAACAAACTCGAAGAAACCCTGGCAAGAGCAACGATGAATCTGTTAAGATTCGCAACAAGTGACATATCGCATCTGGCAGATTGCCCACAGGATGAAAGAAGTGTGAATGTGTGTGAGCAAATGGCAGGAGTTACTAATCCTCTCTTACGGTAGACAACGCCTCGTAACCAGTAGTATAACATCTTCAATGTCAAGAAACCCCTGGCAGGAGGAACGTTATATCTCTACAGATAAACTATTAGTGGCATATCGGTTTGGGCAAGAATCACTATGACTCTCTTAAGGTAGCCAATGCCTCGTCACCAGTAGAATGACATCTACAAAGTTAAGAAATACCTGGAAAGAGTAACGACGATTCTCTTAAGATACACAACTAGTGGCATATCGCTTCCGGCAGACTGGCCACAGTATATAAAAAATGTGTATTTGTGTGAGCAACTTGCAGGAATCACTATGATTCTGTTAAGGTAACCAATGCCACGTCACCAGGAGTATCGTATCAGCGAACTCGAAGAAACGCTGGCTGGAGGACCAATGACTCTCTTAGGATACACAACTAGTGACATGTTGCACCTCGCAGATCGGCCACAAACAGAAATTGGTGTCAATTTGTGTGAGCAAATGGCAGGAGTAACTATTCCTCTCTTAAGGTAGCCAATGCCCCGTTACCAGTAGAATCGCATTTCAAAGTCACGAGACCCCTGGCAAGTGTAACGATAATTCTCTTAAGATACACAACTAGTGGCGTATCGCTTCAGACAGATTGGCCACTGTATTTACAAAATGTGTATCTGGGTGAGAAACTACCAGGAATCACTATGTCTCTCTGAACGAAGCCAATGCTTCGTCAACACGACAATCACATCAGCAACTGCAAGAAACCCTGGCAGGAATAACGATGTTTGTCTTAGGAGTAAGAACTAGTGGTATACCGCTGTCAGCAGATGGGCCACAGTATCCAAAAAATGTGTATTTGGGTGAGCAACTGGCAGGAATCACTATGACTCTCTTAAGGTAGCCAAAGCTTCGTCACCAGTTGAATCACATTTTCAAAGTCAAGAAACCCCAGGCAAGAGTAACGATGTTTCTCTAAAGATAAACGAGTAGTGGCGTATCGCTTCAGGCAGACTGGCCACAGTATCTAAAAAAACGTGTATTTGGGTGAGCAACTGGCTGTAATCAATATGACTCTCTTAAGGTAGCCAATGCCTCGTCACCAGGAGATTCATGTCGCCAAACTCGAAGAAACCCTGGCCAGAGCGATGATGACCCTGTTAGGAAACACAATTAGTGACATACCGCATCTGGCAGATTGCACACAGGAAGAAAGTAGTGTGAATCTGTGTGCGCAAATGGCAGGAGTAACTATTCCTCCCTTAAGGTAGACAACGCCTCGTCGCCAGTAGTATCACATCTTCAAAGTCAAGACACCCCTGGTAAGAGTATCGATGTCTCTTTTAAGATACACAAATAGTGGCGTATCGTTTCAGGCAGACTGGCCACAGTATGTAAAAAATGGGTATTTGGGTGAGCAACTGGCAGGAATCACTATGACTCTCTTAAGATAGCCAATGCCCCGTCACCAGTAGAATCATATCTTCAAAGTCAAGAAACCCCTGGCAAGAGTAACGATATTTCACTTAAGATACACAACTAGTGGCGTATCACTTAGGGCAGACTGGCCGCAGTATCTAAGAAATGTGTATTAGTGTGAGCAACCGGCAGGAATCACTATTACTCTCTTCAGGTAGCCAATGCCTTGTCACCAGTACAAACACATCTTCAAAGTCAAGAAACCCCTGGTAAGAGGAACGATAAATCTTTTAACATACACAACAGGTGGCGTATCGCTTCAGGCAGACGGGCCACTGTATCTAGAAAATGTGTATTTGGGTGAGCAACTAGCAGGAATCACCATGACTCTCTTAAGGTAGCCAATGCCTCGTCACCAGCGAGAATCACATCAGCAACTTCAAGAAAACCCTGGCAAGAGTAACGATGTATCTCTTAAGGTATTCAACTAGTGGCGTATCGCATCAGGCAGACTGGCCACAGTGTCTAAAAAATGTGTATTTCGGTGAGCAACTAGCAGGAATCACTATGACTGTCTTAAGGAAGCCAATCCTTCGTAACGAGTAGAATCACATCAGCAACTGCAAGAAACTCCTTGCAGCAATAACGATGTTTGTCTTATGATAAATGAATAGTGGCATAGCGCTTTGGGCAAACTGGCCACAGTATCTAAAAAGTGTGTATTTGAGTAAGCAACTGGCTGGAATCACTATGAGTCTCTTAAGGTAGACAACGCCTCGTCACCAGTTGAATTACATCTCCAAAGTCAAGAAATCCCTGGCAAGAGTAATGATGTTTCTCTTAAGATACACAAAGAGTGGCGTATCGATTTGGGCAGACTGGCAACAGTACGTAAAAAATGTGTCGTTGGTGAGCAACTGGCAGGAATCACTATGAATCTCTTAAGGTAGCCAATGGTTCGTCACCAGCAGAATCACATCTTGAAAGTCAAGAAACCCCTGGCAAGTGTAACGAGGTTTCTCTTAAGATACACAACTAGTGGCGTATCGCTTGCGGTACACTGGCCACAGTATCTAAATAATGTTTATTTGGGTGAGCAACTTGCAGGAATCATTATGACACTCGTAAGGTAACCAATGCCTCGTCACCAGGAGAATCGTATCAACAAACTCGAAGAAACCCTGGCAAGAGCAACGATGAATCTGTTAAGATTCGCAACAAGTGACATATCGCATCTGGCAGATTGCCCACAGGATGAAAGAAGTGTGAATGTGTGTGAGCAAATGGCAGGAGTTACTAATCCTCTCTTACGGTAGACAACGCCTCGTAACCAGTAGTATAACATCTTCAATGTCAAGAAACCCCTGGCAGGAGGAACGTTATATCTCTACAGATAAACTACTAGTGGCATATCGGTTTGGGCAAGAATCACTATGACTCTCTTAAGGTAGCCAATGCCTCGTCACCAGTAGAATGACATCTACAAAGTTAAGAAATACCTGGAAAGAGTAACGACGATTCTCTTAAGATACACAACTAGTGGCATATCGCTTCCGGCAGACTGGCCACAGTATATAAAAAATGTGTATTTGTGTGAGCAACTTGCAGGAATCACTATGATTCTGTTAAGGTAACCAATGCCACGTCACCAGGAGTATCGTATCAGCGAACTCGAAGAAACGCTGGCTGGAGGACCAATGACTCTCTTAGGATACACAACTAGTGACATGTTGCACCTCGCAGATCGGCCACAAACAGAAATTGGTGTCAATTTGTGTGAGCAAATGGCAGGAGTAACTATTCCTCTCTTAAGGTAGCCAATGCCCCGTTACCAGTAGAATCGCATTTCAAAGTCACGAGACCCCTGGCAAGTGTAACGATAATTCTCTTAAGATACACAACTAGTGGCGTATCGCTTCAGACAGATTGGCCACTGTATTTACAAAATGTGTATCTGGGTGAGAAACTACCAGGAATCACTATGTCTCTCTGAACGAAGCCAATGCTTCGTCAACACGACAATCACATCAGCAACTGCAAGAAACCCTGGCAGGAATAACGATGTTTGTCTTAGGAGTAAGAACTAGTGGTATACCGCTGTCAGCAGATGGGCCACAGTATCCAAAAAATGTGTATTTGGGTGAGCAACTGGCAGGAATCACTATGACTCTCTTAAGGTAGCCAAAGCTTCGTCACCAGTTGAATCACATTTTCAAAGTCAAGAAACCCCAGGCAAGAGTAACGATGTTTCTCTAAAGATAAACGAGTAGTGGCGTATCGCTTCAGGCAGACTGGCCACAGTATCTAAAAAAACGTGTATTTGGGTGAGCAACTGGCTGTAATCAATATGACTCTCTTAAGGTAGCCAATGCCTCGTCACCAGGAGATTCATGTCGCCAAACTCGAAGAAACCCTGGCCAGAGCGATGATGACCCTGTTAGGAAACACAATTAGTGACATACCGCATCTGGCAGATTGCACACAGGAAGAAAGTAGTGTGAATCTGTGTGCGCAAATGGCAGGAGTAACTATTCCTCCCTTAAGGTAGACAACGCCTCGTCGCCAGTAGTATCACATCTTCAAAGTCAAGACACCCCTGGTAAGAGTATCGATGTCTCTTTTAAGATACACAAATAGTGGCGTATCGTTTCAGGCAGACTGGCCACAGTATGTAAAAAATGGGTATTTGGGTGAGCAACTGGCAGGAATCACTATGACTCTCTTAAGATAGCCAATGCCCCGTCACCAGTAGAATCATATCTTCAAAGTCAAGAAACCCCTGGCAAGAGTAACGATATTTCACTTAAGATACACAACTAGTGGCGTATCACTTAGGGCAGACTGGCCGCAGTATCTAAGAAATGTGTATTAGTGTGAGCAACCGGCAGGAATCACTATTACTCTCTTCAGGTAGCCAATGCCTTGTCACCAGTACAAACACATCTTCAAAGTCAAGAAACCCCTGGTAAGAGGAACGATAAATCTTTTAACATACACAACAGGTGGCGTATCGCTTCAGGCAGACGGGCCACTGTATCTAGAAAATGTGTATTTGGGTGAGCAACTAGCAGGAATCACCATGACTCTCTTAAGGTAGCCAATGCCTCGTCACCAGCGAGAATCACATCAGCAACTTCAAGAAAACCCTGGCAAGAGTAACGATGTATCTCTTAAGGTATTCAACTAGTGGCGTATCGCATCAGGCAGACTGGCCACAGTGTCTAAAAAATGTGTATTTCGGTGAGCAACTAGCAGGAATCACTATGACTGTCTTAAGGAAGCCAATCCTTCGTAACGAGTAGAATCACATCAGCAACTGCAAGAAACTCCTTGCAGCAATAACGATGTTTGTCTTATGATAAATGAATAGTGGCATAGCGCTTTGGGCAAACTGGCCACAGTATCTAAAAAGTGTGTATTTGAGTAAGCAACTGGCTGGAATCACTATGAGTCTCTTAAGGTAGACAACGCCTCGTCACCAGTTGAATTACATCTCCAAAGTCAAGAAATCCCTGGCAAGAGTAATGATGTTTCTCTTAAGATACACAAAGAGTGGCGTATCGATTTGGGCAGACTGGCAACAGTACGTAAAAAATGTGTCGTTGGTGAGCAACTGGCAGGAATCACTATGAATCTCTTAAGGTAGCCAATGGTTCGTCACCAGCAGAATCACATCTTGAAAGTCAAGAAACCCCTGGCAAGTGTAATGAGGTTTCTCTTAAGATACACAACTAGTGGCGTATCGCTTGCGGTAGACTGGCCACCGTATCTAAATAATGTTTATTTGGGTGAGCAACTTGCAGGAATTATTATGACACACGTAAGGTAACCAATGCCTCGTCACCAGGAGAATCGTATCAACAAACTCGAAGAAACCCTGGCAAGAGCAACGATGAATCTGTTAAGATTCGCAACAAGTGACATATCGCATCTGGCAGATTGCCCACAGGATGAAAGAAGTGTGAATGTGTGTGAGCAAATGGCAGGAGTTACTAATCCTCTCTTACGGTAGACAACGCCTCGTAACCAGTAGTATAACATCTTCAATGTCAAGAAACCCCTGGCAGGAGGAGCGTTATATCTCTACAGATAAACTACTAGTGGCATATCGGTTTGGGCAGACTGGCCACACTATCTAAGAAATGTGTATTTGGGTGAGCAACTGGCAAGAATCACTATGACTCTCTTAAGGTAGCCAATGCCTCGTCACCAGTAGAATGACATCTACAAAGTTAAGAAATACCTGGAAAGAGTAACGACGATTCTCTTAAGATACACAACTAGTGGCATATCGCTTCCGGCAGACTGGCCACAGTATATAAAAAATGTGTATTTGTGTGAGCAACTTGCAGGAATCACTATGATTCTGTTAAGGTAACCAATGCCACGTCACCAGGAGTATCGTATCAGCGAACTCGAAGAAACGCTGGCTGGAGGACCAATGACTCTCTTAGGATACACAACTAGTGACATGTTGCACCTCGCAGATCGGCCACAAACAGAAATTGGTGTCAATTTGTGTGAGCAAATGGCAGGAGTAACTATTCCTCTCTTAAGGTAGCCAATGCCCCGTTACCAGTAGAATCGCATTTCAAAGTCACGAGACCCCTGGCAAGTGTAACGATAATTCTCTTAAGATACACAACTAGTGGCGTATCGCTCCAGACAGATTGGCCACTGTATTTACAAAATGTGTATCTGGGTGAGAAACTACCAGGAATCACTATGTCTCTCTGAACGAAGCCAATGCTTCGTCAACACGACAATCACATCAGCAACTGCAAGAAACCCTGGCAGGAATAACGATGTTTGTCTTAGGAGTAAGAACTAGTGGTATACCGCTGTCAGCAGATGGGCCACAGTATCCAAAAAATGTGTATTTGGGTGAGCAACTGGCAGGAATCACTATGACTCTCTTAAGGTAGCCAAAGCTTCGTCACCAGTTGAATCACATTTTCAAAGTCAAGAAACCCCAGGCAAGAGTAACGATGTTTCTCTAAAGATAAACGAGTAGTGGCGTATCGCTTCAGGCAGACTGGCCACAGTATCTAAAAAAACGTGTATTTGGGTGAGCAACTGGCTGTAATCAATATGACTCTCTTAAGGTAGCCAATGCCTCGTCACCAGGAGATTCATGTCGCCAAACTCGAAGAAACCCTGGCCAGAGCGATGATGACCCTGTTAGGAAACACAATTAGTGACATACCGCATCTGGCAGATTGCACACAGGAAGCAAGTAGTGTGAATCTGTGTGCGCAAATGGCAGGAGTAACTATTCCTCCCTTAAGGTAGACAACGCCTCGTCGCCAGTAGTATCACATCTTCAAAGTCAAGACACCCCTGGTAAGAGTATCGATGTTTCTTTTAAGATACACAAATAGTGGCGTATCTTTTCAGGCAGACTGGCCACAGTATGTAAAAAATGGGTATTTGGGTGAGCAACTGGCAGGAATCACTATGACTCTCTTAAGATAGCCAATGCCCCGTCACCAGTAGAATCATATCTTCAAAGTCAAGAAACCCCTGGCAAGAGTAACGATATTTCACTTAAGATACACAACTAGTGGCGTATCACTTAGGGCAGACTGGCCGCAGTATCTAAGAAATGTGTATTAGTGTGAGCAACCGGCAGGAATCACTATTACTCTCTTCAGGTAGCCAATGCCTTGTCACCAGTACAAACACATCTTCAAAGTCAAGAAACCCCTGGTAAGAGGAACGATAAATCTTTTAACATACACAACAGGTGGCGTATCGCTTCAGGCAGACGGGCCACTGTATCTAGAAAATGTGTATTTGGGTGAGCAACTAGCAGGAATCACCATGACTCTCTTAAGGTAGCCAATGCCTCGTCACCAGTGAGAATCACATCAGCAACTTCAAGAAAACCCTGGCAAGAGTAACGATGTATCTCTTAAGGTATTCAACTAGTGGCGTATCGCATCAGGCAGACTGGCCACAGTGTCTAAAAAATGTGTATTTCGGTGAGCAACTAGCAGGAATCACTATGACTGTCTTAAGGAAGCCAATCCTTCGTAACGAGTAGAATCACATCAGCAACTGCAAGAAACTCCTTGCAGCAATAACGATGTTTGTCTTATGATAAATGAATAGTGGCATAGCGCTTTGGGCAAACTGGCCACAGTATCTAAAAAGTGTGTATTTGAGTACGCAACTGGCTGGAATCACTATGAGTCTCTTAAGGTAGACAACGCCTCGTCACCAGTTGAATTACATCTCCAAAGTCAAGAAATCCCTGGCAAGAGTAATGATGTTTCTCTTAAGATACACAAAGAGTGGCGTATCGATTTGGGCAGACTGGCAACAGTACGTAAAAAATGTGTCGTTGGTGAGCAACTGGCAGGAATCACTATGAATCTCTTAAGGTAGCCAATGGTTCGTCACCAGCAGAATCACATCTTGAAAGTCAAGAAACCCCTGGCAAGTGTAATGAGGTTTCTCTTAAGATACACAACTAGTGGCGTATCGCTTGCGGTAGACTGGCCACCGTATCTAAATAATGTTTATTTGGGTGAGCAACTTGCAGGAATTATTATGACACACGTAAGGTAACCAATGCCTCGTCACCAGGAGAATCGTATCAACAAACTCGAAGAAACCCTGGCAAGAGCAACGATGAATCTGTTAAGATTCGCAACAAGTGACATATCGCATCTGGCAGATTGCCCACAGGATGAAAGAAGTGTGAATGAGTGTGAGCAAATGGCAGGAGTTACTAATCCTCTCTTACGGTAGACAACGCCTCGTAACCAGTAGTATAACATCTTCAATGTCAAGAAACCCCTGGCAGGAGGAGCGTTATATCTCTACAGATAAACTACTAGTGGCATATCGGTTTGGGCAGACTGGCCACACTATCTAAGAAATGTGTATTTGTGTGAGCAACTGGCAAGAATCAAAATGACTCTCTTAAGGTAGCCAATGCCTCGTCACCAGTAGAATGACATCTACAAAGTTAAGAAATACCTGGAAAGAGTAACGACGATTCTCTTAAGATACACAACTAGTGGCATATCGCTTCCGGCAGACTGGCCACAGTATATAAAAAATGTGTATTTGTGTGAGCAACTTGCAGGAATCACTGTGATTCTGTTAAGGTAACCAATGCCACGTCACCAGGAGTATCGTATCAGCGAACTCGAAGAAACGCTGGCTGGAGGACCAATGACTCTCTTAGGATACACAACTAGTGACATGTTGCACCTCGCAGATCGGCCACAAACAGAAATTGGTGTCAATTTGTGTGAGCAAATGGCAGGAGTAACTATTCCTCTCTTAAGGTAGCCAATGCCCCGTTACCAGTAGAATCGCATTTCAAAGTCACGAGACCCCTGGCAAGTGTAACGATAATTCTCTTAAGATACACAACTAGTGGCGTATCGCTTCAGACAGATTGGCCACTGTATTTACAAAATGTGTATCTGGGTGAGAAACTACCAGGAATCACTATGTCTCTCTGAACGAAGCCAATGCTTCGTCAACACGACAATCACATCAGCAACTGCAAGAAACCCTGGCAGGAATAACGATGTTTGTCTTAGGAGTAAGAACTAGTGGTATACCGCTGTCAGCAGATGGGCCACAGTATCCAAAAAATGTGTATTTGGGTGAGCAACTGGCAGGAATCACTATGACTCTCTTAAGGTAGCCAAAGCTTCGTCACCAGTTGAATCACATTTTCAAAGTCAAGAAACCCCAGGCAAGAGTAACGATGTTTCTCTAAAGATAAACGAGTAGTGGCGTATCGCTTCAGGCAGACTGGCCACAGTATCTAAAAAAACGTGTATTTGGGTGAGCAACTGGCTGTAATCAATATGACTCTCTTAAGGTAGCCAATGCCTCGTCACCAGGAGATTCATGTCGCCAAACTCGAAGAAACCCTGGCCAGAGCGATGATGACCCTGTTAGGAAACACAATTAGTGACATACCGCATCTGGCAGATTGCACACAGGAAGAAAGTAGTGTGAATCTGTGTGCGCAAATGGCAGGAGTAACTATTCCTCCCTTAAGGTAGACAACGCCTCGTCGCCAGTAGTATCACATCTTCAAAGTCAAGACACCCCTGGTAAGAGTATCGATGTTTCTTTTAAGATACACAAATAGTGGCGTATCGTTTCAGGCAGACTGGCCACAGTATGTAAAAAATGGGTATTTGGGTGAGCAACTGGCAGGAATCACTATGACTCTCTTAAGATAGCCAATGCCCCGTCACCAGTAGAATCATATCTTCAAAGTCAAGAAACCCCTGGCAAGAGTAACGATATTTCACTTAAGATACACAACTAGTGGCGTATCACTTAGGGCAGACTGGCCGCAGTATCTAAGAAATGTGTATTAGTGTGAGCAACCGGCAGGAATCACTATTACTCTCTTCAGGTAGCCAATGCCTTGTCACCAGTACAAACACATCTTCAAAGTCAAGAAACCCCTGGTAAGAGGAACGATAAATCTTTTAACATACACAACAGGTGGCGTATCGCTTCAGGCAGACGGGCCACTGTATCTAGAAAATGTGTATTTGGGTGAGCCACTAGCAGGAATCACCATGACTCTCTTAAGGTAGCCAATGCCTCGTCACCAGCGAGAATCACATCAGCAACTTCAAGAAAACCCTGGCAAGAGTAACGATGTATCTCTTAAGGTATTCAACTAGTGGCGTATCGCATCAGGCAGACTGGCCACAGTGTCTTAAAAATGTGTATTTCGGTGAGCAACTAGCAGGAATCACTATGACTGTCTTAAGGAAGCCAATCCTTCGTAACGAGTAGAATCACATCAGCAACTGCAAGAAACTCCTTGCAGCAATAACGATGTTTGTCTTATGATAAATGAATAGTGGCATAGCGCTTTGGGCAAACTGGCCACAGTATCTAAAAAGTGTGTATTTGAGTAAGCAACTGGCTGGAATCACTATGAGTCTCTTAAGGTAGACAACGCCTCGTCACCAGTTGAATTACATCTCCAAAGTCAAGAAATCCCTGGCAAGAGTAATGATGTTTCTCTTAAGATACACAAAGAGTGGCGTATCGATTTGGGCAGACTGGCAACAGTACGTAAAAAATGTGTCGTTGGTGAGCAACTGGCAGGAATCACTATGAATCTCTTAAGGTAGCCAATGGTTCGTCACCAGCAGAATCACATCTTGAAAGTCAAGAAACCCCTGGCAAGTGTAACGAGGTTTCTCTTAAGATACACAACTAGTGGCGTATCGCTTGCGGTAGACTGGCCACAGTATCTAAATAATGTTTATTTGGGTGAGCAACTTGCAGGAATCATTATGACACTCGTAAGGTAACCAATGCCTCGTCACCAGGAGAATCGTATCAACAAACTCGAAGAAACCCTGGCAAGAGCAACGATGAATCTGTTAAGATTCGCAACAAGTGACATATCGCATCTGGCAGATTGCCCACAGGATGAAAGAAGTGTGAATGTGTGTGAGCAAATGGCAGGAGTTACTAATCCTCTCTTACGGTAGACAACGCCTCGTAACCAGTAGTATAACATCTTCAATGTCAAGAAACCCCTGGCAGGAGGAACGTTATATCTCTACAGATAAACTACTAGTGGCATATCGGTTTGGGCAGACTGCCCACACTATCTAAGAAATGTGTATTTGGGTGAGCAACTGGCAAGAATCAAAATGACTCTCTTAAGGTAGCCAATGCCTCGTCACCAGTAGAATGACATCTACAAAGTTAAGAAATACCTGGAAAGAGTAACGACGATTCTCTTAAGATACACAACTAGTGGCATATCGCTTCCGGCAGACTGGCCACAGTATATAAAAAATGTGTATTTGTGTGAGCAACTTGCAGGAATCACTATGATTCTGTTAAGGTAACCAATGCCACGTCACCAGGAGTATCGTATCAGCGAACTCGAAGAAACGCTGGCTGGAGGACCAATGACTCTCTTAGGATACACAACTAGTGACATGTTGCACCTCGCAGATCGGCCACAAACAGAAATTGGTGTCAATTTGTGTGAGCAAATGGCAGGAGTAACTATTCCTCTCTTAAGGTAGCCAATGCCCCGTTACCAGTAGAATCGCATTTCAAAGTCACGAGACCCCTGGCAAGTGTAACGATAATTCTCTTAAGATACACAACTAGTGGCGTATCGCTTCAGACAGATTGGCCACTGTATTTACAAAATGTGTATCTGGGTGAGAAACTACCAGGAATCACTATGTCTCTCTGAACGAAGCCAATGCTTCGTCAACACGACAATCACATCAGCAACTGCAAGAAACCCTGGCAGGAATAACGATGTTTGTCTTAGGAGTAAGAACTAGTGGTATACCGCTGTCAGCAGATGGGCCACAGTATCCAAAAAATGTGTATTTGGGTGAGCAACTGGCAGGAATCACTATGACTCTCTTAAGGTAGCCAAAGCTTCGTCACCAGTTGAATCACATTTTCAAAGTCAAGAAACCCCAGGCAAGAGTAACGATGTTTCTCTAAAGATAAACGAGTAGTGGCGTATCGCTTCAGGCAGACTGGCCACAGTATCTAAAAAAACGTGTATTTGGGTGAGCAACTGGCTGTAATCAATATGACTCTCTTAAGGTAGCCAATGCCTCGTCACCAGGAGATTCATGTCGCCAAACTCGAAGAAACCCTGGCCAGAGCGATGATGACCCTGTTAGGAAACACAATTAGTGACATACCGCATCTGGCAGATTGCACACAGGAAGAAAGTAGTGTGAATCTGTGTGCGCAAATGGCAGGAGTAACTATTCCTCCCTTAAGGTAGACAACGCCTCGTCGCCAGTAGTATCACATCTTCAAAGTCAAGACACCCCTGGTAAGAGTATCGATGTTTCTTTTAAGATACACAAATAGTGGCGTATCGTTTCAGGCAGACTGGCCACAGTATGTAAAAAATGGGTATTTGGGTGAGCAACTGGCAGGAATCACTATGACTCTCTTAAGATAGCCAATGCCCCGTCACCAGTAGAATCATATCTTCAAAGTCAAGAAACCCCTGGCAAGAGTAACGATATTTCACTTAAGATACACAACTAGTGGCGTATCACTTAGGGCAGACTGGCCGCAGTATCTAAGAAATGTGTATTAGTGTGAGCAACCGGCAGGAATCACTATTACTCTCTTCAGGTAGCCAATGCCTTGTCACCAGTACAAACACATCTTCAAAGTCAAGAAACCCCTGGTAAGAGGAACGATAAATCTTTTAACATACACAACAGGTGGCGTATCGCTTCAGGCAGACGGGCCACTGTATCTAGAAAATGTGTATTTGGGTGAGCCACTAGCAGGAATCACCATGACTCTCTTAAGGTAGCCAATGCCTCGTCACCAGCGAGAATCACATCAGCAACTTCAAGAAAACCCTGGCAAGAGTAACGATGTATCTCTTAAGGTATTCAACTAGTGGCGTATCGCATCAGGCAGACTGGCCACAGTGTCTAAAAAATGTGTATTTCGGTGAGCAACTAGCAGGAATCACTATGACTGTCTTAAGGAAGCCAATCCTTCGTAACGAGTAGAATCACATCAGCAACTGCAAGAAACTCCTTGCAGCAATAACGATGTTTGTCTTATGATAAATGAATAGTGGCATAGCGCTTTGGGCAAACTGGCCACAGTATCTAAAAAGTGTGTATTTGAGTAAGCAACTGGCTGGAATCACTATGAGTCTCTTAAGGTAGACAACGCCTCGTCACCAGTTGAATTACATCTCCAAAGTCAAGAAATCCCTGGCAAGAGTAATGATGTTTCTCTTAAGATACACAAAGAGTGGCGTATCGATTTGGGCAGACTGGCAACAGTACGTAAAAAATGTGTCGTTGGTGAGCAACTGGCAGGAATCACTATGAATCTCTTAAGGTAGCCAATGGTTCGTCACCAGCAGAATCACATCTTGAAAGTCAAGAAACCCCTGGCAAGTGTAACGAGGTTTCTCTTAAGATACACAACTAGTGGCGTATCGCTTGCGGTAGACTGGCCACAGTATCTAAATAATGTTTATTTGGGTGAGCAACTTGCAGGAATCATTATGACACTCGTAAGGTAACCAATGCCTCGTCACCAGGAGAATCGTATCAACAAACTCGAAGAAACCCTGGCAAGAGCAACGATGAATCTGTTAAGATTCGCAACAAGTGACATATCGCATCTGGCAGATTGCCCACAGGATGAAAGAAGTGTGAATGTGTGTGAGCAAATGGCAGGAGTTACTAATCCTCTCTTACGGTAGACAACGCCTCGTAACCAGTAGTATAACATCTTCAATGTCAAGAAACCCCTGGCAGGAGGAACGTTATATCTCTACAGATAAACTACTAGTGGCATATCGGTTTGGGCAGACTGCCCACACTATCTAAGAAATGTGTATTTGGGTGAGCAACTGGCAAGAATCAAAATGACTCTCTTAAGGTAGCCAATGCCTCGTCACCAGTAGAATGACATCTACAAAGTTAAGAAATACCTGGAAAGAGTAACGACGATTCTCTTAAGATACACAACTAGTGGCATATCGCTTCCGGCAGACTGGCCACAGTATATAAAAAATGTGTATTTGTGTCAGCAACTTGCAGGAATCACTGTGATTCTGTTAAGGTAACCAATGCCACGTCACCAGGAGTATCGTATCAGCGAACTCGAAGAAACGCTGGCTGGAGGACCAATGACTCTCTTAGGATACACAACTAGTGACATGTTGCACCTCGCAGATCGGCCACAAACAGAAATTGGTGTCAATTTGTGTGAGCAAATGGCAGGAGTAACTATTCCTCTCTTAAGGTAGCCAATGCCCCGTTACCAGTAGAATCGCATTTCAAAGTCACGAGACCCCTGGCAAGTGTAACGATAATTCTCTTAAGATACACAACTAGTGGCGTATCGCTTCAGACAGATTGGCCACTGTATTTACAAAATGTGTATCTGGGTGAGAAACTACCAGGAATCACTATGTCTCTCTGAACGAAGCCAATGCTTCGTCAACACGACAATCACATCAGCAACTGCAAGAAACCCTGGCAGGAATAACGATGTTTGTCTTAGGAGTAAGAACTAGTGGTATACCGCTGTCAGCAGATGGGCCACAGTATCCAAAAAATGTGTATTTGGGTGAGCAACTGGCAGGAATCACTATGACTCTCTTAAGGTAGCCAAAGCTTCGTCACCAGTTGAATCACATTTTCAAAGTCAAGAAACCCCAGGCAAGAGTAACGATGTTTCTCTAAAGATAAACGAGTAGTGGCGTATCGCTTCAGGCAGACTGGCCACAGTATCTAAAAAAACGTGTATTTGGGTGAGCAACTGGCTGTAATCAATATGACTCTCTTAAGGTAGCCAATGCCTCGTCACCAGGAGATTCATGTCGCCAAACTCGAAGAAACCCTGGCCAGAGCGATGATGACCCTGTTAGGAAACACAATTAGTGACATACCGCATCTGGCAGATTGCACACAGGAAGCAAGTAGTGTGAATCTGTGTGCGCAAATGGCAGGAGTAACTATTCCTCCCTTAAGGTAGACAACGCCTCGTCGCCAGTAGTATCACATCTTCAAAGTCAAGACACCCCTGGTAAGAGTATCGATGTTTCTTTTAAGATACACAAATAGTGGCGTATCGTTTCAGGCAGACTGGCCACAGTATGTAAAAAATGGGTATTTGGGTGAGCAACTGGCAGGAATCACTATGACTCTCTTAAGATAGCCAATGCCCCATCACCAGTAGAATCATATCTTCAAAGTCAAGAAACCCCTGGCAAGAGTAACGATATTTCACTTAAGATACACAACTAGTGGCGTATCACTTAGGGCAGACTGGCCGCAGTATCTAAGAAATGTGTATTAGTGTGAGCAACCGGCAGGAATCACTATTACTCTCTTCAGGTAGCCAATGCCTTGTCACCAGTACAAACACATCTTCAAAGTCAAGAAACCCCTGGTAAGAGGAACGATAAATCTTTTAACATACACAACAGGTGGCGTATCGCTTCAGGCAGACGGGCCACTGTATCTAGAAAATGTGTATTTGGGTGAGCCACTAGCAGGAATCACCATGACTCTCTTAAGGTAGCCAATGCCTCGTCACCAGCGAGAATCACATCAGCAACTTCAAGAAAACCCTGGCAAGAGTAACGATGTATCTCTTAAGGTATTCAACTAGTGGCGTATCGCATCAGGCAGACTGGCCACAGTGTCTAAAAAATGTGTATTTCGGTGAGCAACTAGCAGGAATCACTATGACTGTCTTAAGGAAGCCAATCCTTCGTAACGAGTAGAATCACATCAGCAACTGCAAGAAACTCCTTGCAGCAATAACGATGTTTGTCTTATGATAAATGAATAGTGGCATAGCGCTTTGGGCAAACTGGCCACAGTATCTAAAAAGTGTGTATTTGAGTAAGCAACTGGCTGGAATCGCTATGAGTCTCTTAAGGTAGACAACGCCTCGTCACCAGTTGAATTACATCTCCAAAGTCAAGAAATCCCTGGCAAGAGTAATGATGTTTCTCTTAAGATACACAAAGAGTGGCGTATCGATTTGGGCAGACTGGCAACAGTACGTAAAAAATGTGTCGTTGGTGAGCAACTGGCAGGAATCACTATGAATCTCTTAAGGTAGCCAATGGTTCGTCACCAGCAGAATCACATCTTGAAAGTCAAGAAACCCCTGGCAAGTGTAACGAGGTTTCTCTTAAGATACACAACTAGTGGCGTATCGCTTGCGGTAGACTGGCCACAGTATCTAAATAATGTTTATTTGGGTGAGCAACTTGCAGGAATCATTATGACACTCGTAAGGTAACCAATGCCTCGTCACCAGGAGAATCGTATCAACAAACTCGAAGAAACCCTGGCAAGAGCAACGATGAATCTGTTAAGATTCGCAACAAGTGACATATCGCATCTGGCAGATTGCCCACAGGATGAAAGAAGTGTGAATGTGTGTGAGCAAATGGCAGGAGTTACTAATCCTCTCTTACGGTAGACAACGCCTCGTAACCAGTAGTATAACATCTTCAATGTCAAGAAACCCCTGGCAGGAGGAACGTTATATCTCTACAGATAAACTACTAGTGGCATATCGGTTTGGGCAGACTGCCCACATGATCTAAGAAATGTGTATTTGGGTGAGCAACTGGCAAGAATCACTATGACCCTCTTAAGGTAGCCAATGCCTCGTCACCAGTAGAATGACATCTACAAAGTTAAGAAATACCTGGAAAGAGTAACGACGATTCTCTTAAGATACACAACTAGTGGCATATCGCTTCCGGCAGACTGGCCACAGTATATAAAAAATGTGTATTTGTGTGAGCAACTTGCAGGAATCACTATGATTCTGTTAAGGTAACCAATGCCACGTCACCAATAGTATCGTATCAGCGAACTCGAAGAAAAGCTGGCTGGAGGACCAATGACTCTCTTAGGATACACAACTAGTGACATGTTGCACCTCGCAGATCGGCCACAAACAGAAATTGGTGTCAATTTGTGTGAGCAAATGGCAGGAGTAACTATTCCTCTCTTAAGGTAGCCAATGCCCCGTTACCAGTAGAATCGCATTTCAAATTCACGAGACCCCCGGCAAGTGTAACGATAATTCTCTTAAGATACACAACTAGTGGCGTATCGCTTCAGACAGATTGGCCACTGTATTTACAAAATGTGTATCTGGGTGAGAAACTACCAGGAATCACTATGTCTCTCTGAACGAAGCCAATGCTTCGTCAACACGACAATCACATCAGCAACTGCAAGAAACCCTGGCAGGAATAACGATGTTTGTCTTAGGAGTAAGAACTAGTGGTATACCGCTGTCAGCAGATGGGCCACAGTATCCAAAAAATGTGTATTTGGGTGAGCAACTGGCAGGAATCACTATGACTCTCTTAAGGTAGCCAAAGCTTCGTCACCAGTTGAATCACATTTTCAAAGTCAAGAAACCCCAGGCAAGAGTAACGATGTTTCTCTAAAGATAAACGAGTAGTGGCGTATCGCTTCAGGCAGACTGGCCACAGTATCTAAAAAAACGTGTATTTGGGTGAGCAACTGGCTATAATCAATATGACTCTCTTAAGGTAGCCAATGCCACGTCACCAGGAGATTCATGTCGCCAAACTCGAAGAAACCCTGGCCAGAGCGATGATGACCCTGTTAGGAAACACAATTAGTGACATACCGCATCTGGCAGATTGCACACAGGAAGAAAGTAGTGTGAATCTGTGTGCGCAAATGGCAGGAGTAACTATTCCTCCCTTAAGGTAGACAACGCCTCGTCGCCAGTAGTATCACATCTTCAAAGTCAAGACACCCCTGGTAAGAGTATCGATGTTTCTTTTAAGATACACAAATAGTGGCGTATCGTTTCAGGCAGACTGGCCACAGTATGTAAAAAATGGGTATTTGGGTGAGCAACTGGCAGGAATCACTATGACTCTCTTAAGATAGCCAATGCCCCGTCACCAGTAGAATCATATCTTCAAAGTCAAGAAACCCCTGGCAAGAGTAACGATATTTCACTTAAGATACACAACTAGTGGCGTATCACTTAGGGCAGACTGGCCGCAGTATCTAAGAAATGTGTATTAGTGTGAGCAACCGGCAGGAATCACTATTACTCTCTTCAGGTAGCCAATGCCTTGTCACCAGTACAAACACATCTTCAAAGTCAAGAAACCCCTGGTAAGAGGAACGATAAATCTTTTAACATACACAACAGGTGGCGTATCGCTTCAGGCAGACGGGCCACTGTATCTAGAAAATGTGTATTTGGGTGAGCAACTAGCAGGAATCACCATGACTCTCTTAAGGTAGCCAATGCCTCGTCACCAGCGAGAATCACATCAGCAACTTCAAGAAAACCCTGGCAAGAGTAACGATGTATCTCTTAAGGTATTCAACTAGTGGCGTATCGCATCAGGCAGACTGGCCACAGTGTCTAAAAAATGTGTATTTCGGTGAGCAACTAGCAGGAATCACTATGACTGTCTTAAGGAAGCCAATCCTTCGTAACGAGTAGAATCACATCAGCAACTGCAAGAAACTCCTTGCAGCAATAACGATGTTTGTCTTATGATAAATGAATAGTGGCATAGCGCTTTGGGCAAACTGGCCACAGTATCTAAAAAGTGTGTATTTGAGTAAGCAACTGGCTGGAATCACTATGAGTCTCTTAAGGTAGACAACGCCTCGTCACCAGTTGAATTACATCTCCAAAGTCAAGAAATCCCTGGCAAGAGTAATGATGTTTCTCTTAAGATACACAAAGAGTGGCGTATCGATTTGGGCAGACTGGCAACAGTACGTAAAAAATGTGTCGTTGGTGAGCAACTGGCAGGAATCACTATGAATCTCTTAAGGTAGCCAATGGTTCGTCACCAGCAGAATCACATCTTGAAAGTCAAGAAACCCCTGGCAAGTGTAACGAGGTTTCTCTTAAGATACACAACTAGTGGCGTATCGCTTGCGGTAGACTGGCCACCGTATCTAAATAATGTTTATTTGGGTGAGCAACTTACAGGAATTATTATGACACACGTAAGGTAACCAATGCCTCGTCACCAGGAGAATCGTATCAACAAACTCGAAGAAACCCTGGCAAGAGCAACGATGAATCTGTTAAGATTCGCAACAAGTGACATATCGCATCTGGCAGATTGCCCACAGGATGAAAGAAGTGTGAATGTGTGTGAGCAAATGGCAGGAGTTACTAATCCTCTCTTACGGTAGACAACGCCTCGTAACCAGTAGTATAACATCTTCAATGTCAAGAAACCCCTGGCAGGAGGAGCGTTATATCTCAACAGATAAACTACTAGTGGCATATCGGTTTGGGCAGACTGGCCACACTATCTAAGAAATGTGTATTTGGGTGAGCAACTGGCAAGAATCACTATGACTCTCTTAAGGTAGCCAATGCCTCGTCACCAGTAGAATGACATCTACAAAGTTAAGAAATACCTGGAAAGAGTAACGACGATTCTCTTAAGATACACAACTAGTGGCATATCGCTTCCGGCAGACTGGCCACAGTATATAAAAAATGTGTATTTGTGTGAGCAACTTGCAGGAATCACTATGATTCTGTTAAGGTAACCAATGCCACGTCACCAGGAGTATCGTATCAGCGAACTCGAAGAAACGCTGGCTGGAGGACCAATGACTCTCTTAGGATACACAACTAGTGACATGTTGCACCTCGCAGATCGGCCACAAACAGAAATTGGTGTCAATTTGTGTGAGCAAATGGCAGGAGTAACTATTCCTCTCTTAAGGTAGCCAATGCCCCGTTACCAGTAGAATCGCATTTCAAAGTCACGAGACCCCTGGCAAGTGTAACGATAATTCTCTTAAGATACACAACTAGTGGCGTATCGCTTCAGACAGATTGGCCACTGTATTTACAAAAATGTGTATCTGGGTGAGAAACTACCAGGAATCACTATGTCTCTCTGAACGAAGCCAATGCTTCGTCAACACGACAATCACATCAGCAACTGCAAGAAACCCTGGCAGGAATAACGATGTTTGTCTTAGGAGTAAGAACTAGTGGTATACCGCTGTCAGCAGATGGGCCACAGTATCCAAAAAATGTGTATTTGGGTGAGCAACTGGCAGGAATCACTATGACTCTCTTAAGGTAGCCAAAGCTTCGTCACCAGTTGAATCACATTTTCAAAGTCAAGAAACCCCAGGCAAGAGTAACGATGTTTCTCTAAAGATAAACGAGTAGTGGCGTATCGCTTCAGGCAGACTGGCCACAGTATCTAAAAAAACGTGTATTTGGGTGAGCAACTGGCTGTAATCAATATGACTCTCTTAAGGTAGCCAATGCCTCGTCACCAGGAGATACATGTCGCCAAACTCGAAGAAACCCTGGCCAGAGCGATGATGACCCTGTTAGGAAACACAATTAGTGACATACCGCATCTGGCAGATTGCACACAGGAAGAAAGTAGTGTGAATCTGTGTGCGCAAATGGCAGGAGTAACTATTCCTCCCTTAAGGTAGACAACGCCTCGTCGCCAGTAGTATCACATCTTCAAAGTCAAGACACCCCTGGTAAGAGTATCGATGTTTCTTTTAAGATACACAAATAGTGGCGTATCGTTTCAGGCAGACTGGCCACAGTATGTAAAAAATGGGTATTTGGGTGAGCAACTGGCAGGAATCACTATGACTCTCTTAAGATAGCCAATGCCCCGTCACCAGTAGAATCATATCTTCAAAGTCAAGAAACCCCTGGCAAGAGTAACGATATTTCACTTAAGATACACAACTAGTGGCGTATCACTTAGGGCAGACTGGCCGCAGTATCTAAGAAATGTGTATTAATGTGAGCAACCGGCAGGAATCACTATTACTCTCTTCAGGTAGCCAATGCCTTGTCACCAGTACAAACACATCTTCAAAGTCAAGAAACCCCTGGTAAGAGGAACGATAAATCTTTTAACATACACAACAGGTGGCGTATCGCTTCAGGCAGACGGGCCACTGTATCTAGAAAATGTGTATTTGGGTGAGCAACTAGCAGGAATCACCATGACTCTCTTAAGGTAGCCAATGCCTCGTCACCAGCGAGAATCACATCAGCAACTTCAAGAAAACCCTGGCAAGAGTAACGATGTATCTCTTAAGGTATTCAACTAGTGGCGTATCGCATCAGGCAGACTGGCCACAGTGTCTAAAAAATGTGTATTTCGGTGAGCAACTAGCAGGAATCACTATGACTGTCTTAAGGAAGCCAATCCTTCGTAACAAGTAGAATCACATCAGCAACTGCAAGAAACTCCTTGCAGCAATAACGATGTTTGTCTTATGATAAATGAATAGTGGCATAGCGCTTTGGGCAAACTGGCCACAGTATCTAAAAAGTGTGTATTTGAGTAAGCAACTGGCTGGAATCACTATGAGTCTCTTAAGGTAGACAACGCCTCGTCACCAGTTGAATTACATCTCCAAAGTCAAGAAATCCCTGGCAAGAGTAATGATGTTTCTCTTAAGATACACAAAGAGTGGCGTATCGATTTGGGCAGACTGGCAACAGTACGTAAAAAATGTGTCGTTGGTGAGCAACTGGCAGGAATCACTATGAATCTCTTAAGGTAGCCAATGGTTCGTCACCAGCAGAATCACATCTTGAAAGTCAAGAAACCCCTGGCAAGTGTAACGAGGTTTCTCTTAAGATACACAACTAGTGGCGTATCGCTTGCGGTAGACTGGCCACAGTATCTAAATAATGTTTATTTGGGTGAGCAACTTGCAGGAATCATTATGACACTCGTAAGGTAACCAATGCCTCGTCACCAGGAGAATCGTATCAACAAACTCGAAGAAACCCTGGCAAGAGCAACGATGAATCTGTTAAGATTCGCAACAAGTGACATATCGCATCTGGCAGATTGCCCACAGGATGAAAGAAGTGTGAATGTGTGTGAGCAAATGGCAGGAGTTACTAATCCTCTCTTACGGTAGACAACGCCTCGTAACCAGTAGTATAACATCTTCAATGTCAAGAAACCCCTGGCAGGAGGAACGTTATATCTCTACAGATAAACTACTAGTGGCATATCGGTTTGGGCAGACTGCCCACATGATCTAAGAAATGTGTATTTGGGTGAGCAACTGGCAAGAATCACTATGACCCTCTTAAGGTAGCCAATGCCTCGTCACCAGTAGAATGACATCTACAAAGTTAAGAAATACCTGGAAAGAGTAACGACGATTCTCTTAAGATACACAACTAGTGGCATATCGCTTCCGGCAGACTGGCCACAGTATATAAAAAATGTGTATTTGTGTGAGCAACTTGCAGGAATCACTATGATTCTGTTAAGGTAACCAATGCCACGTCACCAATAGTATCGTATCAGCGAACTCGAAGAAACGCTGGCTGGAGGACCAATGACTCTCTTAGGATACACAACTAGTGACATGTTGCACCTCGCAGATCGGCCACAAACAGAAATTGGTGTCAATTTGTGTGAGCAAATGGCAGGAGTAACTATTCCTCTCTTAAGGTAGCCAATGCCCCGTTACCAGTAGAATCGCATTTCAAAGTCACGAGACCCCTGGCAAGTGTAACGATAATTCTCTTAAGATACACAACTAGTGGCGTATCGCTTCAGACAGATTGGCCACTGTATTTACAAAATGTGTATCTGGGTGAGAAACTACCAGGAATCACTATGTCTCTCTGAACGAAGCCAATGCTTCGTCAACACGACAATCACATCAGCAACTGCAAGAAACCCTGGCAGGAATAACGATGTTTGTCTTAGGAGTAAGAACTAGTGGTATACCGCTGTCAGCAGATGGGCCACAGTATCCAAAAAATGTGTATTTGGGTGAGCAACTGGCAGGAATCACTATGACTCTCTTAAGGTAGCCAAAGCTTCGTCACCAGTTGAATCACATTTTCAAAGTCAAGAAACCCCAGGCAAGAGTAACGATGTTTCTCTAAAGATAAACGAGTAGTGGCGTATCGCTTCAGGCAGACTGGCCACAGTATCTAAAAAAACGTGTATTTGGGTGAGCAACTGGCTATAATCAATATGACTCTCTTAAGGTAGCCAATGCCACGTCACCAGGAGATTCATGTCGCCAAACTCGAAGAAACCCTGGCCAGAGCGATGATGACCCTGTTAGGAAACACATTTAGTGACATACCGCATCTGGCAGATTGCACACAGGAAGAAAGTAGTGTGAATCTGTGTGCGCAAATGGCAGGAGTAACTATTCCTCCCTTAAGGTAGACAACGCCTCGTCGCCAGTAGTATCACATCTTCAAAGTCAAGACACCCCTGGTAAGAGTATCGATGTTTCTTTTAAGATACACAAATAGTGGCGTATCGTTTCAGGCAGACTGGCCACAGTATGTAAAAAATGGGTATTTGGGTGAGCAACTGGCAGGAATCACTATGACTCTCTTAAGATAGCCAATGCCCCGTCACCAGTAGAATCATATCTTCAAAGTCAAGAAACCCCTGGCAAGAGTAACGATATTTCACTTAAGATACACAACTAGTGGCGTATCACTTAGGGCAGACTGGCCGCAGTATCTAAGAAATGTGTATTAGTGTGAGCAACCGGCAGGAATCACTATTACTCTCTTCAGGTAGCCAATGCCTTGTCACCAGTACAAACACATCTTCAAAGTCAAGAAACCCCTGGTAAGAGGAACGATAAATCTTTTAACATACACAACAGGTGGCGTATCGCTTCAGGCAGACGGGCCACTGTATCTAGAAAATGTGTATTTGGGTGAGCAACTAGCAGGAATCACCATGACTCTCTTAAGGTAGCCAATGCCTCGTCACCAGCGAGAATCACATCAGCAACTTCAAGAAAACCCTGGCAAGAGTAACGATGTATCTCTTAAGGTATTCAACTAGTGGCGTATCGCATCAGGCAGACTGGCCACAGTGTCTAAAAAATGTGTATTTCGGTGAGCAACTAGCAGGAATCACTATGACTGTCTTAAGGAAGCCAATCCTTCGTAACGAGTAGAATCACATCAGCAACTGCAAGAAACTCCTTGCAGCAATAACGATGTTTGTCTTATGATAAATGAATAGTGGCATAGCGCTTTGGGCAAACTGGCCACAGTATCTAAAAAGTGTGTATTTGAGTAAGCAACTGGCTGGAATCACTATGAGTCTCTTAAGGTAGACAACGCCTCGTCACCAGTTGAATTACATCTCCAAAGTCAAGAAATCCCTGGCAAGAGTAATGATGTTTCTCTTAAGATACACAAAGAGTGGCGTATCGATTTGGGCAGACTGGCAACAGTACGTAAAAAATGTGTCGTTGGTGAGCAACTGGCAGGAATCACTATGAATCTCTTAAGGTAGCCAATGGTTCGTCACCAGCAGAATCACATCTTGAAAGTCAAGAAACCCCTGGCAAGTGTAACGAGGTTTCTCTTAAGATACACAACTAGTGGCGTATCGCTTGCGGTAGACTGGCCACCGTATCTAAATAATGTTTATTTGGGTGAGCAACTTACAGGAATTATTATGACACACGTAAGGTAACCAATGCCTCGTCACCAGGAGAATCGTATCAACAAACTCGAAGAAACCCTGGCAAGAGCAACGATGAATCTGTTAAGATTCGCAACAAGTGACATATCGCATCTGGCAGATTGCCCACAGGATGAAAGAAGTGTGAATGTGTGTGAGCAAATGGCAGGAGTTACTAATCCTCTCTTACGGTAGACAACGCCTCGTAACCAGTAGTATAACATCTTCAATGTCAAGAAACCCCTGGCAGGAGGAGCGTTATATCTCAACAGATAAACTACTAGTGGCATATCGGTTTGGGCAGACTGGCCACACTATCTAAGAAATGTGTATTTGGGTGAGCAACTGGCAAGAATCACTATGACTCTCTTAAGGTAGCCAATGCCTCGTCACCAGTAGAATGACATCTACAAAGTTAAGAAATACCTGGAAAGAGTAACGACGATTCTCTTAAGATACACAACTAGTGGCATATCGCTTCCGGCAGACTGGCCACAGTATATAAAAAATGTGTATTTGTGTGAGCAACTTGCAGGAATCACTATGATTCTGTTAAGGTAACCAATGCCACGTCACCAGGAGTATCGTATCAGCGAACTCGAAGAAACGCTGGCTGGAGGACCAATGACTCTCTTAGGATACACAACTAGTGACATGTTGCACCTCGCAGATCGGCCACAAACAGAAATTGGTGTCAATTTGTGTGAGCAAATGGCAGGAGTAACTATTCCTCTCTTAAGGTAGCCAATGCCCCGTTACCAGTAGAATCGCATTTCAAAGTCACGAGACCCCTGGCAAGTGTAACGATAATTCTCTTAAGATACACAACTAGTGGCGTATCGCTTCAGACAGATTGGCCACTGTATTTACAAAATGTGTATCTGGGTGAGAAACTACCAGGAATCACTATGTCTCTCTGAACGAAGCCAATGCTTCGTCAACACGACAATCACATCAGCAACTGCAAGAAACCCTGGCAGGAATAACGATGTTTGTCTTAGGAGTAAGAACTAGTGGTATACCGCTGTCAGCAGATGGGCCACAGTATCCAAAAAATGTGTATTTGGGTGAGCAACTGGCAGGAATCACTATGACTCTCTTAAGGTAGCCAAAGCTTCGTCACCAGTTGAATCACATTTTCAAAGTCAAGAAACCCCAGGCAAGAGTAACGATGTTTCTCTAAAGATAAACGAGTAGTGGCGTATCGCTTCAGGCAGACTGGCCACAGTATCTAAAAAAACGTGTATTTGGGTGAGCAACTGGCTGTAATCAATATGACTCTCTTAAGGTAGCCAATGCCTCGTCACCAGGAGATACATGTCGCCAAACTCGAAGAAACCCTGGCCAGAACGATGATGACCCTGTTAGGAAACACAATTAGTGACATACCGCATCTGGCAGATTGCACACAGGAAGAAAGTAGTGTGAATCTGTGTGCGCAAATGGCAGGAGTAACTATTCCTCCCTTAAGGTAGACAACGCCTCGTCGCCAGTAGTATCACATCTTCAAAGTCAAGACACCCCTGGTAAGAGTATCGATGTTTCTTTTAAGATACACAAATAGTGGCGTATCGTTTCAGGCAGACTGGCCACAGTATGTAAAAAATGGGTATTTGGGTGAGCAACTGGCAGGAATCACTATGACTCTCTTAAGATAGCCAATGCCCCGTCACCAGTAGAATCATATCTTCAAAGTCAAGAAACCCCTGGCAAGAGTAACGATATTTCACTTAAGATACACAACTAGTGGCGTATCACTTAGGGCAGACTGGCCGCAGTATCTAAGAAATGTGTATTAATGTGAGCAACCGGCAGGAATCACTATTACTCTCTTCAGGTAGCCAATGCCTTGTCACCAGTACAAACACATCTTCAAAGTCAAGAAACCCCTGGTAAGAGGAACGATAAATCTTTTAACATACACAACAGGTGGCGTATCGCTTCAGGCAGACGGGCCACTGTATCTAGAAAATGTGTATTTGGGTGAGCAACTAGCAGGAATCACCATGACTCTCTTAAGGTAGCCAATGCCTCGTCACCAGCGAGAATCACATCAGCAACTTCAAGAAAACCCTGGCAAGAGTAACGATGTATCTCTTAAGGTATTCAACTAGTGGCGTATCGCATCAGGCAGACTGGCCACAGTGTCTAAAAAATGTGTATTTCGGTGAGCAACTAGCAGGAATCACTATGACTGTCTTAAGGAAGCCAATCCTTCGTAACAAGTAGAATCACATCAGCAACTGCAAGAAACTCCTTGCAGCAATAACGATGTTTGTCTTATGATAAATGAATAGTGGCATAGCGCTTTGGGCAAACTGGCCACAGTATCTAAAAAGTGTGTATTTGAGTAAGCAACTGGCTGGAATCACTATGAGTCTCTTAAGGTAGACAACGCCTCGTCACCAGTTGAATTACATCTCCAAAGTCAAGAAATCCCTGGCAAGAGTAATGATGTTTCTCTTAAGATACACAAAGAGTGGCGTATCGATTTGGGCAGACTGGCAACAGTACGTAAAAAATGTGTCGTTGGTGAGCAACTGGCAGGAATCACTATGAATCTCTTAAGGTAGCCAATGGTTCGTCACCAGCAGAATCACATCTTGAAAGTCAAGAAACCCCTGGCAAGTGTAACGAGGTTTCTCTTAAGATACACAACTAGTGGCGTATCGCTTGCGGTAGACTGGCCACCGTATCTAAATAATGTTTATTTGGGTGAGCAACTTACAGGAATTATTATGACACACGTAAGGTAACCAGTGCCTCGTCACCAGGAGAATCGTATCAACAAACTCGAAGAAACCCTGGCAAGAGCAACGATGAATCTGTTAAGATTCGCAACAAGTGACATATCGCATCTGGCAGATTGCCCACAGGATGAAAGAAGTGTGAATGTGTGTGAGCAAATGGCAGGAGTTACTAATCCTCTCTTACGGTAGACAACGCCTCGTAACCAGTAGTATAACATCTTCAATGTCAAGAAACCCCTGGCAGGAGGAGCGTTATATCTCTACAGATAAACTACTAGTGGCATATCGGGTTGGGCAGACTGGCCACACTATCTAAGAAATGTGTATTTGGGTGAGCAACTGGCAAGAATCACTATGACTCTCTTAAGGTAGCCAATGCCTCGTCACCAGTAGAATGACATCTACAAAGTTAAGAAATACCTGGAAAGAGTAACGACGATTCTCTTAAGATACACAACTAGTGGCATATCGCTTCCGGCAGACTGGCCACAGTATATAAAAAATGTGTATTTGTGTGAGCAACTTGCAGGAATCACTATGATTCTGTTAAGGTAACCAATGCCACGTCACCAGGAGTATCGTATCAGCGAACTCGAAGAAACGCTGGCTGGAGGACCAATGACTCTCTTAGGATACACAACTAGTGACATGTTGCACCTCGCAGATCGGCCACAAACAGAAATTGGTGTCAATTTGTGTGAGCAAATGGCAGGAGTAACTATTCCTCTCTTAAGGTAGCCAATGCCCCGTTACCAGTAGAATCGCATTTCAAAGTCACGAGACCCCTGGCAAGTGTAACGATAATTCTCTTAAGATACACAACTAGTGGCGTATCGCTTCAGACAGATTGGCCACTGTATTTACAAAATGTGTATCTGGGTGAGAAACTACCAGGAATCACTATGTCTCTCTGAACGAAGCCAATGCTTCGTCAACACGACAATCACATCAGCAACTGCAAGAAACCCTGGCAGGAATAACGATGTTTGTCTTAGGAGTAAGAACTAGTGGTATACCGCTGTCAGCAGATGGGCCACAGTATCCAAAAAATGTGTATTTGGGTGAGCAACTGGCAGGAATCACTATGACTCTCTTAAGGTAGCCAAAGCTTCGTCACCAGTTGAATCACATTTTCAAAGTCAAGAAACCCCAGGCAAGAGTAACGATGTTTCTCTAAAGATAAACGAGTAGTGGCGTATCGCTTCAGGCAGACTGGCCACAGTATCTAAAAAAACGTGTATTTGGGTGAGCAACTGGCTGTAATCAATATGACTCTCTTAAGGTAGCCAATGCCTCGTCACCAGGAGATACATGTCGCCAAACTCGAAGAAACCCTGGCCAGAGCGATGATGACCCTGTTAGGAAACACAATTAGTGACATACCGCATCTGGCAGATTGCACACAGGAAGAAAGTAGTGTGAATCTGTGTGCGCAAATGGCAGGAGTAACTATTCCTCCCTTAAGGTAGACAACGCCTCGTCGCCAGTAGTATCACATCTTCAAAGTCAAGACACCCCTGGTAAGAGTACCGATGTTTCTTTTAAGATACACAAATAGTGGCGTATCGTTTCAGGCAGACTGGCCACAGTATGTAAAAAATGGGTATTTGGGTGAGCAACTGGCAGGAATCACTATGACTCTCTTAAGATAGCCAATGCCCCGTCACCAGTAGAATCATATCTTCAAAGTCAAGAAACCCCTGGCAAGAGTAACGATATTTCACTTAAGATACACAACTAGTGGCGTATCACTTAGGGCAGACTGGCCGCAGTATCTAAGAAATGTGTATTAATGTGAGCAACCGGCAGGAATCACTATTACTCTCTTCAGGTAGCCAATGCCTTGTCACCAGTACAAACACATCTTCAAAGTCAAGAAACCCCTGGTAAGAGGAACGATAAATCTTTTAACATACACAACAGGTGGCATATCGCTTCAGGCAGACGGGCCACTGTATCTAGAAAATGTGTATTTGGGTGAGCAACTAGCAGGAATCACCATGACTCTCTTAAGGTAGCCAATGCCTCGTCACCAGCGAGAATCACATCAGCAACTTCAAGAAAACCCTGGCAAGAGTAACGATGTATCTCTTAAGGTATTCAACTAGTGGCGTATCGCATCAGGCAGACTGGCCACAGTGTCTAAAAAATGTGTATTTCGGTGAGCAACTAGCAGGAATCACTATGACTGTCTTAAGGAAGCCAATCCTTCGTAACAAGTAGAATCACATCAGCAACTGCAAGAAACTCCTTGCAGCAATAACGATGTTTGTCTTATGATAAATGAATAGTGGCATAGCGCTTTGGGCAAACTGGCCACAGTATCTAAAAAGTGTGTATTTGAGTAAGCAACTGGCTGGAATCACTATGAGTCTCTTAAGGTAGACAACGCCTCGTCACCAGTTGAATTACATCTCCAAAGTCAAGAAATCCCTGGCAAGAGTAATGATGTTTCTCTTAAGATACACAAAGAGTGGCGTATCGATTTGGGCAGACTGGCAACAGTACGTAAAAAATGTGTCGTTGGTGAGCAACTGGCAGGAATCACTATGAATCTCTTAAGGTAGCCAATGGTTCGTCACCAGCAGAATCACATCTTGAAAGTCAAGAAACCCCTGGCAAGTGTAACGAGGTTTCTCTTAAGATACACAACTAGTGGCGTATCGCTTGCGGTAGACTGGCCACAGTATCTAAATAATGTTTATTTGGGTGAGCAACTTGCAGGAATCATTATGACACTCGTAAGGTAACCAATGCCTCGTCACCAGGAGAATCGTATCAACAAACTCGAAGAAACCCTGGCAAGAGCAACGATGAATCTGTTAAGATTCGCAACAAGTGACATATCGCATCTGGCAGATTGCCCACAGGATGAAAGAAGTGTGAATGTGTGTGAGCAAATGGCAGGAGTTACTAATCCTCTCTTACGGTAGACAACGCCTCGTAACCAGTAGTATAACATCTTCAATGTCAAGAAACCCCTGGCAGGAGGAACGTTATATCTCTACAGATAAACTACTAGTGGCATATCGGTTTGGGCAGACTGGCCACACTATCTAAGAAATGTGTATTTGGGTGAGCAACTGGCAAGAATCACTATGACTCTCTTAAGGTAGCCAATGCCTCGTCACCAGTAGAATGACATCTACAAAGTTAAAAAATACCTGGAAAGAGTAACGACGATTCTCTTAAGATACACAACTAGTGGCATATCGCTTCCGGCAGACTGGCCACAGTATATAAAAAATGTGTATTTGTGTGAGCAACTTGCAGGAATCACTATGATTCTGTTAAGGTAACCAATGCCACGTCACCAGGAGTATCGTATCAGCGAACTCGAAGAAACGCCGGCTGGAGGACCAATGACTCTCTTAGGATACACAACTAGTGACATGTTGCACCTCGCAGATCGGCCACAAACAGAAATTGGTGTCAATTTGTGTGAGCAAATGGCAGGAGTAACTATTCCTCTCTTAAGGTAGCCAATGCCCCGTTACCAGTAGAATCGCATTTCAAAGTCACGAGACCCCTGGCAAGTGTAACGATAATTCTCTTAAGATACACAACTAGTGGCGTATCGCTTCAGACAGATTGGCCACTGTATTTACAAAATGTGTATCTGGGTGAGAAACTACCAGGAATCACTATGTCTCTCTGAACGAAGCCAATGCTTCGTCAACACGACAATCACATCAGCAACTGCAAGAAACCCTGGCAGGAATAACGATGTTTGTCTTAGGAGTAAGAACTAGTGGTATACCGCTGTCAGCAGATGGGCCACAGTATCCAAAAAATGTGTATTTGGGTGAGCAACTGGCAGGAATCACTATGACTCTCTTAAGGTAGCCAAAGCTTCGTCACCAGTTGAATCACATTTTCAAAGTCAAGAAACCCCAGGCAAGAGTAACGATGTTTCTCTAAAGATAAACGAGTAGTGGCGTATCGCTTCAGGCAGACTGGCCACAGTATCTAAAAAAACGTGTATTTGGGTGAGCAACTGGCTGTAATCAATATGACTCTCTTAAGGTAGCCAATGCCTCGTCACCAGGAGATTCATGTAGCCAAACTCGAAGAAACCCTGGCCAGAGCGATGATGACCCTGTTAGGAAACACAATTAGTGACATACCGCATCTGGCAGATTGCACACAGGAAGAAAGTAGTGTGAATCTGTGTGCGCAAATGGCAGGAGTAACTATTCCTCCCTTAAGGTAGACAACGCCTCGTCGCCAGTAGTATCACATCTTCAAAGTCAAGACACCCCTGGTAAGAGTACCGATGTTTCTTTTAAGATACACAAATAGTGGCGTATCGTTTCAGGCAGACTGGCCACAGTATGTAAAAAATGGGTATTTGGGTGAGCAACTTGCAGGAATCACTATGATTCTGTTAAGGTAACCAATGCCACGTCACCAGGAGTATCGTATCAGCGAACTCGAAGAAACGCTGGCTGGAGGACCAATGACTCTCTTAGGATACACAACTAGTGACATGTTGCACCTCGCAGATCGGCCACAAACAGAAATTGGTGTCAATTTGTGTGAGCAAATGGCAGGAGTAACTATTCCTCTCTTAAGGTAGCCAATGCCCCGTTACCAGTAGAATCGCATTTCAAAGTCACGAGACCCCTGGCAAGTGTAACGATAATTCTCTTAAGATACACAACTAGTGGCGTATCGCTTCAGACAGATTGGCCACTGTATTTACAAAATGTGTATCTGGGTGAGAAACTACCAGGAATCACTATGTCTCTCTGAACGAAGCCAATGCTTCGTCAACACGACAATCACATCAGCAACTGCAAGAAACCCTGGCAGGAATAACGATGTTTGTCTTAGGAGTAAGAACTAGTGGTATACCGCTGTCAGCAGATGGGCCACAGTATCCAAAAAATGTGTATTTGGGTGAGCAACTGGCAGGAATCACTATGACTCTCTTAAGGTAGCCAAAGCTTCGTCACCAGTTGAATCACATTTTCAAAGTCAAGAAACCCCAGGCAAGAGTAACGATGTTTCTCTAAAGATAAACGAGTAGTGGCGTATCGCTTCAGGCAGACTGGCCACAGTATCTAAAAAAACGTGTATTTGGGTGAGCAACTGGCTGTAATCAATATGACTCTCTTAAGGTAGCCAATGCCTCGTCACCAGGAGATTCATGTAGCCAAACTCGAAGAAACCCTGGCCAGAGCGATGATGACCCTGTTAGGAAACACAATTAGTGACATACCGCATCTGGCAGATTGCACACAGGAAGAAAGTAGTGTGAATCTGTGTGCGCAAATGGCAGGAGTAACTATTCCTCCCTTAAGGTAGACAACGCCTCGTCGCCAGTAGTATCACATCTTCAAAGTCAAGACACCCCTGGTAAGAGTACCGATGTTTCTTTTAAGATACACAAATAGTGGCGTATCGTTTCAGGCAGACTGGCCACAGTATGTAAAAAATGGGTATTTGGGTGAGCAACTGGCAGGAATCACTATGACTCTCTTAAGATAGCCAATGCCCCGTCACCAGTAGAATCATATCTTCAAAGTCAAGAAACCCCTGGCAAGAGTAACGATATTTCACTTAAGATACACAACTAGTGGCGTATCACTTAGGGCAGACTGGCCGCAGTATCTAAGAAATGTGTATTAATGTGAGCAACCGGCAGGAATCACTATTACTCTCTTCAGGTAGCCAATGCCTTGTCACCAGTACAAACACATCTTCAAAGTCAAGAAACCCCTGGTAAGAGGAACGATAAATCTTTTAACATACACAACAGGTGGCGTATCGCTTCAGGCAGACGGGCCACTGTATCTAGAAAATGTGTATTTGGGTGAGCAACTAGCAGGAATCACCATGACTCTCTTAAGGTAGCCAATGCCTCGTCACCAGCGAGAATCACATCAGCAACTTCAAGAAAACCCTGGCAAGAGTAACGATGTATCTCTTAAGGTATTCAACTAGTGGCGTATCGCATCAGGCAGACTGGCCACAGTGTCTAAAAAATGTGTATTTCGGTGAGCAACTAGCAGGAATCACTATGACTGTCTTAAGGAAGCCAATCCTTCGTAACAAGTAGAATCACATCAGCAACTGCAAGAAACTCCTTGCAGCAATAACGATGTTTGTCTTATGATAAATGAATAGTGGCATAGCGCTTTGGGCAAACTGGCCACAGTATCTAAAAAGTGTGTATTTGAGTAAGCAACTGGCTGGAATCACTATGAGTCTCTTAAGGTAGACAACGCCTCGTCACCAGTTGAATTACATCTCCAAAGTCAAGAAATCCCTGGCAAGAGTAATGATGTTTCTCTTAAGATACACAAAGAGTGGCGTATCGATTTGGGCAGACTGGCAACAGTACGTAAAAAATGTGTCGTTGGTGAGCAACTGGCAGGAATCACTATGAATCTCTTAAGGTAGCCAATGGTTCGTCACCAGCAGAATCACATCTTGAAAGTCAAGAAACCCCTGGCAAGTGTAACGAGGTTTCTCTTAAGATACACAACTAGTGGCGTATCGCTTGCGGTAGACTGGCCACAGTATCTAAATAATGTTTATTTGGGTGAGCAACTTGCAGGAATCATTATGACACTCGTAAGGTAACCAATGCCTCGTCACCAGGAGAATCGTATCAACAAACTCGAAGAAACCCTGGCAAGAGCAACGATGAATCTGTTAAGATTCGCAACAAGTGACATATCGCATCTGGCAGATTGCCCACAGGATGAAAGAAGTGTGAATGTGTGTGAGCAAATGGCAGGAGTTACTAATCCTCTCTTACGGTAGACAACGCCTCGTAACCAGTAGTATAACATCTTCAATGTCAAGAAACCCCTGGCAGGAGGAACGTTATATCTCTACAGATAAACTACTAGTGGCATATCGGTTTGGGCAGACTGGCCACACTATCTAAGAAATGTGTATTTGGGTGAGCAACTGGCAAGAATCACTATGACTCTCTTAAGGTAGCCAATGCCTCGTCACCAGTAGAATGACATCTACAAAGTTAAGAAATACCTGGAAAGAGTAACGACGATTCTCTTAAGATACACAACTAGTGGCATATCGCTTCCGGCAGACTGGCCACAGTATATAAAAAATGTGTATTTGTGTGAGCAACTTGCAGGAATCACTATGATTCTGTTAAGGTAACCAATGCCACGTCACCAGGAGTATCGTATCAGCGAACTCGAAGAAACGCTGGCTGGAGGACCAATGACTCTCTTAGGATACACAACTAGTGACATGTTGCACCTCGCAGATCGGCCACAAACAGAAATTGGTGTCAATTTGTGTGAGCAAATGGCAGGAGTAACTATTCCTCTCTTAAGGTAGCCAATGCCCCGTTACCAGTAGAATCGCATTTCAAAGTCACGAGACCCCTGGCAAGTGTAACGATAATTCTCTTAAGATACACAACTAGTGGCGTATCGCTTCAGACAGATTGGCCACTGTATTTACAAAATGTGTATCTGGGTGAGAAACTACCAGGAATCACTATGTCTCTCTGAACGAAGCCAATGCTTCGTCAACACGACAATCACATCAGCAACTGCAAGAAACCCTGGCAGGAATAACGATGTTTGTCTTAGGAGTAAGAACTAGTGGTATACCGCTGTCAGCAGATGGGCCACAGTATCCAAAAAATGTGTATTTGGGTGAGCAACTGGCAGGAATCACTATGACTCTCTTAAGGTAGCCAAAGCTTCGTCACCAGTTGAATCACATTTTCAAAGTCAAGAAACCCCAGGCAAGAGTAACGATGTTTCTCTAAAGATAAACGAGTAGTGGCGTATCGCTTCAGGCAGACTGGCCACAGTATCTAAAAAAACGTGTATTTGGGTGAGCAACTGGCTGTAATCAATATGACTCTCTTAAGGTAGCCAATGCCTCGTCACCAGGAGATTCATGTCGCCAAACTCGAAGAAACCCTGGCCAGAGCGATGATGACCCTGTTAGGAAACACAATTAGTGACATACCGCATCTGGCAGATTGCACACAGGAAGAAAGTAGTGTGAATCTGTGTGCGCAAATGGCAGGAGTAACTATTCCTCCCTTAAGGTAGACAACGCCTCGTCGCCAGTAGTATCACATCTTCAAAGTCAAGACACCCCTGGTAAGAGTACCGATGTTTCTTTTAAGATACACAAATAGTGGCGTATCGTTTCAGGCAGACTGGCCACAGTATGTGAAATATGGGTATTTGGGTGAGCAACTGGCAGGAATCACTATGACTCTCTTAAGATAGCCAATGCCCCGTCACCAGTAGAATCATATCTTCAAAGTCAAGAAACCCCTGGCAAGAGTAACGATATTTCACTTAAGATACACAACTAGTGGCGTATCACTTAGGGCAGACTGGCCGCAGTATCTAAGAAATGTGTATTAGTGTGAGCAACCGGCAGGAATCACTATTACTCTCTTCAGGTAGCCAATGCCTTGTCACCAGTACAAACACATCTTCAAAGTCAAGAAACCCCTGGTAAGAGGAACGATAAATCTTTTAACATACACAACAGGTGGCGTATCGCTTCAGGCAGACGGGCCACTGTATCTAGAAAATGTGTATTTGGGTGAGCAACTAGCAGGAATCACCATGACTCTCTTAAGGTAGCCAATGCCTCGTCACCAGCGAGAATCACATCAGCAACTTCAAGAAAACCCTGGCAAGAGTAACGATGTATCTCTTAAGGTATTCAACTAGTGGCGTATCGCATCAGGCAGACTGGCCACAGTGTCTAAAAAATGTGTATTTCGGTGAGCAACTAGCAGGAATCACTATGACTGTCTTAAGGAAGCCAATCCTTCGTAACGAGTAGAATCACATCAGCAACTGCAAGAAACTCCTTGCAGCAATAACGATGTTTGTCTTATGATAAATGAATAGTGGCATAGCGCTTTGGGCAAACTGGCCACAGTATCTAAAAAGTGTGTATTTGAGTAAGCAACTGGCTGGAATCACTATGAGTCTCTTAAGGTAGACAACGCCTCGTCACCAGTTGAATTACATCTCCAAAGTCAAGAAATCCCTGGCAAGAGTAATGATGTTTCTCTTAAGATACACAAAGAGTGGCGTATCGATTTGGGCAGACTGGCAACAGTACGTAAAAAATGTGTCGTTGGTGAGCAACTGGCAGGAATCACTATGAATCTCTTAAGGTAGCCAATGGTTCGTCACCAGCAGAATCACATCTTGAAAGTCAAGAAACCCCTGGCAAGTGTAACGAGGTTTCTCTTAAGATACACAACTAGTGGCGTATCGCTTGCGGTAGACTGGCCACAGTATCTAAATAATGTTTATTTGGGTGAGCAACTTGCAGGAATCATTATGACACTCGTAAGGTAACCAATGCCTCGTCACCAGGAGAATCGTATCAACAAACTCGAAGAAACCCTGGCAAGAGCAACGATGAATCTGTTAAGATTCGCAACAAGTGACATATCGCATCTGGCAGATTGCCCACAGGATGAAAGAAGTGTGAATGTGTGTGAGCAAATGGCAGGAGTTACTAATCCTCTCTTACGGTAGACAACGCCTCGTAACCAGTAGTATAACATCTTCAATGTCAAGAAACCCCTGGCAGGAGGAACGTTATATCTCTACAGATAAACTACTAGTGGCATATCGGTTTGGGCAGACTGGCCACACTATCTAAGAAATGTGTATTTGGGTGAGCAACTGGCAAGAATCACTATGACTCTCTTAAGGTAGCCAATGCCTCGTCACCAGTAGAATGACATCTACAAAGTTAAGAAATACCTGGAAAGAGTAACGACGATTCTCTTAAGATACACAACTAGTGGCATATCGCTTCCGGCAGACTGGCCACAGTATATAAAAAATGTGTATTTGTGTGAGCAACTTGCAGGAATCACTATGATTCTGTTAAGGTAACCAATGCCACGTCACCAGGAGTATCGTATCAGCGAACTCGAAGAAACGCTGGCTGGAGGACCAATGACTCTCTTAGGATACACAACTAGTGACATGTTGCACCTCGCAGATCGGCCACAAACAGAAATTGGTGTCAATTTGTGTGAGCAAATGGCAGGAGTAACTATTCCTCTCTTAAGGTAGCCAATGCCCCGTTACCAGTAGAATCGCATTTCAAAGTCACGAGACCCCTGGCAAGTGTAACGATAATTCTCTTAAGATACACAACTAGTGGCGTATCGCTTCAGACAGATTGGCCACTGTATTTACAAAATGTGTATCTGGGTGAGAAACTACCAGGAATCACTATGTCTCTCTGAACGAAGCCAATGCTTCGTCAACACGACAATCACATCAGCAACTGCAAGAAACCCTGGCAGGAATAACGATGTTTGTCTTAGGAGTAAGAACTAGTGGTATACCGCTGTCAGCAGATGGGCCACAGTATCCAAAAAATGTGTATTTGGGTGAGCAACTGGCAGGAATCACTATGACTCTCTTAAGGTAGCCAAAGCTTCGTCACCAGTTGAATCACATTTTCAAAGTCAAGAAACCCCAGGCAAGAGTAACGATGTTTCTCTAAAGATAAACGAGTAGTGGCGTATCGCTTCAGGCAGACTGGCCACAGTATCTAAAAAAACGTGTATTTGGGTGAGCAACTGGCTGTAATCAATATGACTCTCTTAAGGTAGCCAATGCCTCGTCACCAGGAGATTCATGTCGCCAAACTCGAAGAAACCCTGGCCAGAGCGATGATGACCCTGTTAGGAAACACAATTAGTGACATACCGCATCTGGCAGATTGCACACAGGAAGAAAGTAGTGTGAATCTGTGTGCGCAAATGGCAGGAGTAACTATTCCTCCCTTAAGGTAGACAACGCCTCGTCGCCAGTAGTATCACATCTTCAAAGTCAAGACACCCCTGGTAAGAGTATCGATGTTTCTTTTAAGATACACAAATAGTGGCGTATCGTTTCAGGCAGACTGGCCACAGTATGTGAAATATGGGTATTTGGGTGAGCAACTGGCAGGAATCACTATGACTCTCTTAAGATAGCCAATGCCCCGTCACCAGTAGAATCATATCTTCAAAGTCAAGAAACCCCTGGCAAGAGTAACGATATTTCACTTAAGATACACAACTAGTGGCGTATCACTTAGGGCAGACTGGCCGCAGTATCTAAGAAATGTGTATTAGTGTGAGCAACCGGCAGGAATCACTATTACTCTCTTCAGGTAGCCAATGCCTTGTCACCAGTACAAACACATCTTCAAAGTCAAGAAACCCCTGGTAAGAGGAACGATAAATCTTTTAACATACACAACAGGTGGCGTATCGCTTCAGGCAGACGGGCCACTGTATCTAGAAAATGTGTATTTGGGTGAGCAACTAGCAGGAATCACCATGACTCTCTTAAGGTAGCCAATGCCTCGTCACCAGCGAGAATCACATCAGCAACTTCAAGAAAACCCTGGCAAGAGTAACGATGTATCTCTTAAGGTATTCAACTAGTGGCGTATCGCATCAGGCAGACTGGCCACAGTGTCTAAAAAATGTGTATTTCGGTGAGCAACTAGCAGGAATCACTATGACTGTCTTAAGGAAGCCAATCCTTCGTAACGAGTAGAATCACATCAGCAACTGCAAGAAACTCCTTGCAGCAATAACGATGTTTGTCTTATGATAAATGAATAGTGGCATAGCGCTTTGGGCAAACTGGCCACAGTATCTAAAAAGTGTGTATTTGAGTAAGCAACTGGCTGGAATCACTATGAGTCTCTTAAGGTAGACAACGCCTCGTCACCAGTTGAATTACATCTCCAAAGTCAAGAAATCCCTGGCAAGAGTAATGATGTTTCTCTTAAGATACACAAAGAGTGGCGTATCGATTTGGGCAGACTGGCAACAGTACGTAAAAAATGTGTCGTTGGTGAGCAACTGGCAGGAATCACTATGAATCTCTTAAGGTAGCCAATGGTTCGTCACCAGCAGAATCACATCTTGAAAGTCAAGAAACCCCTGGCAAGTGTAACGAGGTTTCTCTTAAGATACACAACTAGTGGCGTATCGCTTGCGGTAGACTGGCCACAGTATCTAAATAATGTTTATTTGGGTGAGCAACTTGCAGGAATCATTATGACACTCGTAAGGTAACCAATGCCTCGTCACCAGGAGAATCGTATCAACAAACTCGAAGAAACCCTGGCAAGAGCAACGATGAATCTGTTAAGATTCGCAACAAGTGACATATCGCATCTGGCAGATTGCCCACAGGATGAAAGAAGTGTGAATGTGTGTGAGCAAATGGCAGGAGTTACTAATCCTCTCTTACGGTAGACAACGCCTCGTAACCAGTAGTATAACATCTTCAATGTCAAGAAACCCCTGGCAGGAGGAACGTTATATCTCTACAGATAAACTACTAGTGGCATATCGGTTTGGGCAGACTGGCCACACTATCTAAGAAATGTGTATTTGGGTGAGCAACTGGCAAGAATCACTATGACTCTCTTAAGGTAGCCAATGCCTCGTCACCAGTAGAATGACATCTACAAAGTTAAGAAATACCTGGAAAGAGTAACGACGATTCTCTTAAGATACACAACTAGTGGCATATCGCTTCCGGCAGACTGGCCACAGTATATAAAAAATGTGTATTTGTGTGAGCAACTTGCAGGAATCACTATGATTCTGTTAAGGTAACCAATGCCACGTCACCAGGAGTATCGTATCAGCGAACTCGAAGAAACGCTGGCTGGAGGACCAATGACTCTCTTAGGATACACAACTAGTGACATGTTGCACCTCGCAGATCGGCCACAAACAGAAATTGGTGTCAATTTGTGTGAGCAAATGGCAGGAGTAACTATTCCTCTCTTAAGGTAGCCAATGCCCCGTTACCAGTAGAATCGCATTTCAAAGTCACGAGACCCCTGGCAAGTGTAACGATAATTCTCTTAAGATACACAACTAGTGGCGTATCGCTTCAGACAGATTGGCCACTGTATTTACAAAATGTGTATCTGGGTGAGAAACTACCAGGAATCACTATGTCTCTCTGAACGAAGCCAATGCTTCGTCAACACGACAATCACATCAGCAACTGCAAGAAACCCTGGCAGGAATAACGATGTTTGTCTTAGGAGTAAGAACTAGTGGTATACCGCTGTCAGCAGATGGGCCACAGTATCCAAAAAATGTGTATTTGGGTGAGCAACTGGCAGGAATCACTATGACTCTCTTAAGGTAGCCAAAGCTTCGTCACCAGTTGAATCACATTTTCAAAGTCAAGAAACCCCAGGCAAGAGTAACGACGTTTCTCTAAAGATAAACGAGTAGTGGCGTATCGCTTCAGGCAGACTGGCCACAGTATCTAAAAAAACGTGTATTTGGGTGAGCAACTGGCTATAATCAATATGACTCTCTTAAGGTAGCCAATGCCTCGTCACCAGGAGATTCATGTCGCCAAACTCGAAGAAACCCTGGCCAGAGCGATGATGACCCTGTTAGGAAACACAATTAGTGACATACCGCATCTGGCAGATTGCACACAGGAAGAAAGTAGTGTGAATCTGTGTGCGCAAATGGCAGGAGTAACTATTCCTCCCTTAAGGTAGACAACGCCTCGTCGCCAGTAGTATCACATCTTCAAAGTCAAGACACCCCTGGTAAGAGTATCGATGTTTCTTTTAAGATACACAAATAGTGGCGTATCGTTTCAGGCAGACTGGCCACAGTATGTAAAAAATGGGTATTTGGGTGAGCAACTGGCAGGAATCACTATGACTCTCTTAAGATAGCCAATGCCCCGTCACCAGTAGAATCATATCTTCAAAGTCAAGAAACCCCTGGCAAGAGTAACGATATTTCACTTAAGATACACAACTAGTGGCGTATCACTTAGGGCAGACTGGCCGCAGTATCTAAGAAATGTGTATTAGTGTGAGCAACCGGCAGGAATCACTATTACTCTCTTCAGGTAGCCAATGCCTTGTCACCAGTACAAACACATCTTCAAAGTCAAGAAACCCCTGGTAAGAGGAACGATAAATCTTTTAACATACACAACAGGTGGCGTATCGCTTCAGGCAGACGGGCCACTGTATCTAGAAAATGTGTATTTGGGTGAGCAACTAGCAGGAATCACCATGACTCTCTTAAGGTAGCCAATGCCTCGTCACCAGCGAGAATCACATCAGCAACTTCAAGAAAACCCTGGCAAGAGTAACGATGTATCTCTTAAGGTATTCAACTAGTGGCGTATCGCATCAGGCAGACTGGCCACAGTGTCTAAAAAATGTGTATTTCGGTGAGCAACTAGCAGGAATCACTATGACTGTCTTAAGGAAGCCAATCCTTCGTAACGAGTGGAATCACATCAGCAACTGCAAGAAACTCCTTGCAGCAATAACGATGTTTGTCTTATGATAAATGAATAGTGGCATAGCGCTTTGGGCAAACTGGCCACAGTATCTAAAAAGTGTGTATTTGAGTAAGCAACTGGCTGGAATCACTATGAGTCTCTTAAGGTAGACAACGCCTCGTCACCAGTTGAATTACATCTCCAAAGTCAAGAAATCCCTGGCAAGAGTAATGATGTTTCTCTTAAGATACACAAAGAGTGGCGTATCGATTTGGGCAGACTGGCAACAGTACGTAAAAAATGTGTCGTTGGTGAGCAACTGGCAGGAATCACTATGAATCTCTTAAGGTAGCCAATGGTTCGTCACCAGCAGAATCACATCTTGAAAGTCAAGAAACCCCTGGCAAGTGTAACGAGGTTTCTCTTAAGATACACAACTAGTGGCGATTCGCTTGCGGTAGACTGGCCACAGTATCTAAATAATGTTTATTTGGGTGAGCAACTTGCAGGAATCATTATGACACTCGTAAGGTAACCAATGCCTCGTCACCAGGAGAATCGTATCAACAAACTCGAAGAAACCCTGGCAAGAGCAACGATGAATCTGTTAAGATTCGCAACAAGTGACATATCGCATCTGGCAGATTGCCCACAGGATGAAAGAAGTGTGAATGTGTGTGAGCAAATGGCAGGAGTTACTAATCCTCTCTTACGGTAGACAACGCCTCGTAACCAGTAGTATAACATCTTCAATGTCAAGAAACCCCTGGCAGGAGGAACGTTATATCTCTACAGATAAACTACTAGTGGCATATCGGTTTGGGCAGACTGGCCACACTATCTAAGAAATGTGTATTTGGGTGAGCAACTGGCAAGAATCACTATGACTCTCTTAAGGTAGCCAATGCCTCGTCACCAGTAGAATGACATCTACAAAGTTAAGAAATACCTGGAAAGAGTAACGACGATTCTCTTAAGATACACAACTAGTGGCATATCGCTTCCGGCAGACTGGCCACAGTATATAAAAAATGTGTATTTGTGTGAGCAACTTGCAGGAATCACTATGATTCTGTTAAGGTAACCAATGCCACGTCACCAGGAGTATCGTATCAGCGAACTCGAAGAAACGCTGGCTGGAGGACCAATGACTCTCTTAGGATACACAACTAGTGACATGTTGCACCTCGCAGATCGGCCACAAACAGAAATTGGTGTCAATTTGTGTGAGCAAATGGCAGGAGTAACTATTCCTCTCTTAAGGTAGCCAATGCCCCGTTACCAGTAGAATCGCATTTCAAAGTCACGAGACCCCTGGCAAGTGTAACGATAATTCTCTTAAGATACACAACTAGTGGCGTATCGCTTCAGACAGATTGGCCACTGTATTTACAAAATGTGTATCTGGGTGAGAAACTACCAGGAATCACTATGTCTCTCTGAACGAAGCCAATGCTTCGTCAACACGACAATCACATCAGCAACTGCAAGAAACCCTGGCAGGAATAACGATGTTTGTCTTAGGAGTAAGAACTAGTGTTATACCGCTGTCAGCAGATGGGCCACAGTATCCAAAAAATGTGTATTTGGGTGAGCAACTGGCAGGAATCACTATGACTCTCTTAAGGTAGCCAAAGCTTCGTCACCAGTTGAATCACATTTTCAAAGTCAAGAAACCCCAGGCAAGAGTAACGATGTTTCTCTAAAGATAAACGAGTAGTGGCGTATCGCTTCAGGCAGACTGGCCACAGTATCTAAAAAAACGTGTATTTGGGTGAGCAACTGGCTGTAATCAATATGACTCTCTTAAGGTAGCCAATGCCTCGTCACCAGGAGATTCATGTCGCCAAACTCGAAGAAACCCTGGCCAGAGCGATGATGACCCTGTTAGGAAACACAATTAGTGACATACCGCATCTGGCAGATTGCACACAGGAAGAAAGTAGTGTGAATCTGTGTGCGCAAATGGCAGGAGTAACTATTCCTCCCTTAAGGTAGACAACGCCTCGTCGCCAGTAGTATCACATCTTCAAAGTCAAGACACCCCTGGTAAGAGTATCGATGTTTCTTTTAAGATACACAAATAGTGGCGTATCGTTTCAGGCAGACTGGCCACAGTATGTAAAAAATGGGTATTTGGGTGAGCAACTGGCAGGAATCACTATGACTCTCTTAAGATAGCCAATGCCCCGTCACCAGTAGAATCATATCTTCAAAGTCAAGAAACCCCTGGCAAGAGTAACGATATTTCACTTAAGATACACAACTAGTGGCGTGTCACTTAGGGCAGACTGGCCGCAGTATCTAAGAAATGTGTATTAGTGTGAGCAACCGGCAGGAATCACTATTACTCTCTTCAGGTAGCCAATGCCTTGTCACCAGTACAAACACATCTTCAAAGTCAAGAAACCCCCGGTAAGAGGAACGATAAATCTTTTAACATACACAACAGGTGGCATATCGCTTCAGGCAGACGGGCCACTGTATCTAGAAAATGTGTATTTGGGTGAGCAACTAGCAGGAATCACCATGACTCTCTTAAGGTAGCCAATGCCTCGTCACCAGCGAGAATCACATCAGCAACTTCAAGAAAACCCTGGCAAGAGTAACGATGTATCTCTTAAGGTATTCAACTAGTGGCGTATCGCATCAGGCAGACTGGCCACAGTGTCTAAAAAATGTGTATTTCGGTGAGCAACTAGCAGGAATCACTATGACTGTCTTAAGGAAGCCAATCCTTCGTAACGAGTAGAATCACATCAGCAACTGCAAGAAACTCCTTGCAGCAATAACGATGTTTGTCTTATGATAAATGAATAGTGGCATAGCGCTTTGGGCAAACTGGCCACAGTATCTAAAAAGTGTGTATTTGAGTAAGCAACTGGCTGGAATCACTATGAGTCTCTTAAGGTAGACAACGCCTCGTCACCAGTTGAATTACATCTCCAAAGTCAAGAAATCCCTGGCAAGAGTAATGATGTTTCTCTTAAGATACACAAAGAGTGGCGTATCGATTTGGGCAGACTGGCAACAGTACGTAAAAAATGTGTCGTTGGTGAGCAACTGGCAGGAATCACTATGAATCTCTTAAGGTAGCCAATGGTTCGTCACCAGCAGAATCACATCTTGAAAGTCAAGAAACCCCTGGCAAGTGTAACGAGGTTTCTCTTAAGATACACAACTAGTGGCGTATCGCTTGCGGTAGACTGGCCACAGTATCTAAATAATGTTTATTTGGGTGAGCAACTTGCAGGAATCATTATGACACTCGTAAGGTAACCAATGCCTCGTCACCAGGAGAATCGTATCAACAAACTCGAAGAAACCCTGGCAAGAGCAACGATGAATCTGTTAAGATTCGCAACAAGTGACATATCGCATCTGGCAGATTGCCCACAGGATGAAAGAAGTGTGAATGTGTGTGAGCAAATGGCAGGAGTTACTAATCCTCTCTTACGGTAGACAACGCCTCGTAACCAGTAGTATAACATCTTCAATGTCAAGAAACCCCTGGCAGGAGGAACGTTATATCTCTACAGATAAACTACTAGTGGCATATCGGTTTGGGCAGACTGGCCACACTATCTAAGAAATGTGTATTTGGGTGAGCAACTGGCAAGAATCACTATGACTCTCTTAAGGTAGCCAATGCCTCGTCACCAGTAGAATGACATCTACAAAGTTAAGAAATACCTGGAAAGAGTAACGACGACTCTCTTAAGATACACAACTAGTGGCATATCGCTTCCGGCAGACTGGCCACAGTATATAAAAAATGTGTATTTGTGTGAGCAACTTGCAGGAATCACTATGATTCTGTTAAGGTAACCAATGCCACGTCACCAGGAGTATCGTATCAGCGAACTCGAAGAAACGCTGGCTGGAGGACCAATGACTCTCTTAGGATACACAACTAGTGACATGTTGCACCTCGCAGATCGGCCACAAACAGAAATTGGTGTCAATTTGTGTGAGCAAATGGCAGGAGTAACTATTCCTCTCTTAAGGTAGCCAATGCCCCGTTACCAGTAGAATCGCATTTCAAAGTCACGAGACCCCTGGCAAGTGTAACGATAATTCTCTTAAGATACACAACTAGTGGCGTATCGCTTCAGACAGATTGGCCACTGTATTTACAAAATGTGTATCTGGGTGAGAAACTACCAGGAATCACTATGTCTCTCTGAACGAAGCCAATGCTTCGTCAACACGACAATCACATCAGCAACTGCATGAAACCCTGGCAGGAATAACGATGTTTGTCTTAGGAGTAAGAACTAGTGGTATACCGCTGTCAGCAGATGGGCCACAGTATCCAAAAAATGTGTATTTGGGTGAGCAACTGGCAGGAATCACTATGACTCTCTTAAGGTAGCCAAAGCTTCGTCACCAGTTGAATCACATTTTCAAAGTCAAGAAACCCCAGGCAAGAGTAACGATGTTTCTCTAAAGATAAACGAGTAGTGGCGTATCGCTTCAGGCAGACTGGCCACAGTATCTAAAAAAACGTGTATTTGGGTGAGCAACTGGCTGTAATCAATATGACTCTCTTAAGGTAGCCAATGCCTCGTCACCAGGAGATTCATGTCGCCAAACTCGAAGAAACCCTGGCCAGAGCGATGATGACCCTGTTAGGAAACACAATTAGTGACATACCGCATCTGGCAGATTGCACACAGGAAGAAAGTAGTGTGAATCTGTGTGCGCAAATGGCAGGAGTAACTATTCCTCCCTTAAGGTAGACAACGCCTCGTCGCCAGTAGTATCACATCTTCAAAGTCAAGACACCCCTGGTAAGAGTATCGATGTTTCTTTTAAGATACACAAATAGTGGCGTATCGTTTCAGGCAGACTGGCCAGAGTATGTAAAAAATGGGTATTTGGGTGAGCAACTGGCAGGAATCACTATGACTCTCTTAAGATAGCCAATGCCCCGTCACCAGTAGAATCATATCTTCAAAGTCAAGAATTCCCTGGCAAGAGTAACGATATTTCACTTAAGATACACAACTAGTGGCGTATCACTTAGGGCAGACTGGCCGCAGTATCTAAGAAATGTGTATTAGTGTGAGCAACCGGCAGGAATCACTATTACTCTCTTCAGGTAGCCAATGCCTTGTCACCAGTACAAACACATCTTCAAAGTCAAGAAACCCCCGGTAAGAGGAACGATAAATCTTTTAACATACACAACAGGTGGCATATCGCTTCAGGCAGACGGGCCACTGTATCTAGAAAATGTGTATTTGGGTGAGCAACTAGCAGGAATCACCATGACTCTCTTAAGGTAGCCAATGCCTCGTCACCAGCGAGAATCACATCAGCAACTTCAAGAAAACCCTGGCAAGAGTAACGATGTATCTCTTAAGGTATTCAACTAGTGGCGTATCGCATCAGGCAGACTGGCCACAGTGTCTAAAAAATGTGTATTTCGGTGAGCAACTAGCAGGAATCACTATGACTGTCTTAAGGAAGCCAATCCTTCGTAACGAGTAGAATCACATCAGCAACTGCAAGAAACTCCTTGCAGCAATAACGATGTTTGTCTTATGATAAATGAATAGTGGCATAGCGCTTTGGGCAAACTGGCCACAGTATCTAAAAAGTGTGTATTTGAGTAAGCAACTGGCTGGAATCACTATGAGTCTCTTAAGGTAGACAACGCCTCGTCACCAGTTGAATTACATCTCCAAAGTCAAGAAATCCCTGGCAAGAGTAATGATGTTTCTCTTAAGATACACAAAGAGTGGCGTATCGATTTGGGCAGACTGGCAACAGTACGTAAAAAATGTGTCGTTGGTGAGCAACTGGCAGGAATCACTATGAATCTCTTAAGGTAGCCAATGGTTCGTCACCAGCAGAATCACATCTTGAAAGTCAAGAAACCCCTGGCAAGTGTAACGAGGTTTCTCTTAAGATACACAACTAGTGGCGATTCGCTTGCGGTAGACTGGCCACAGTATCTAAATAATGTTTATTTGGGTGAGCAACTTGCAGGAATCATTATGACACTCGTAAGGTAACCAATGCCTCGTCACCAGGAGAATCGTATCAACAAACTCGAAGAAACCCTGGCAAGAGCAACGATGAATCTGTTAAGATTCGCAACAAGTGACATATCGCATCTGGCAGATTGCCCACAGGATGAAAGAAGTGTGAATGTGTGTGAGCAAATGGCAGGAGTTACTAATCCTCTCTTACGGTAGACAACGCCTCGTAACCAGTAGTATAACATCTTCAATGTCAAGAAACCCCTGGCAGGAGGAACGTTATATCTCTACAGATAAACTACTAGTGGCATATCGGTTTGGGCAGACTGGCCACACTATCTAAGAAATGTGTATTTGGGTGAGCAACTGGCAAGAATCACTATGACTCTCTTAAGGTAGCCAATGCCTCGTCACCAGTAGAATGACATCTACAAAGTTAAGAAATACCTGGAAAGAGTAACGACGATTCTCTTAAGATACACAACTAGTGGCATATCGCTTCCGGCAGACTGGCCACAGTATATAAAAAATGTGTATTTGTGTGAGCAACTTGCAGGAATCACTATGATTCTGTTAAGGTAACCAATGCCACGTCACCAGGAGTATCGTATCAGCGAACTCGAAGAAACGCTGGCTGGAGGACCAATGACTCTCTTAGGATACACAACTAGTGACATGTTGCACCTCGCAGATCGGCCACAAACAGAAATTGGTGTCAATTTGTGTGAGCAAATGGCAGGAGTAACTATTCCTCTCTTAAGGTAGCCAATGCCCCGTTACCAGTAGAATCGCATTTCAAAGTCACGAGACCCCTGGCAAGTGTAACGATAATTCTCTTAAGATACACAACTAGTGGCGTATCGCTTCAGACAGATTGGCCACTGTATTTACAAAATGTGTATCTGGGTGAGAAACTACCAGGAATCACTATGTCTCTCTGAACGAAGCCAATGCTTCGTCAACACGACAATCACATCAGCAACTGCAAGAAACCCTGGCAGGAATAACGATGTTTGTCTTAGGAGTAAGAACTAGTGGTATACCGCTGTCAGCAGATGGGCCACAGTATCCAAAAAATGTGTATTTGGGTGAGCAACTGGCAGGAATCACTATGACTCTCTTAAGGTAGCCAAAGCTTCGTCACCAGTTGAAT